>NC_081520.1:2556833-2781833 GCF_030273125.1 Centropristis striata | reverse complement strand
GGCGACTCAAGGCTGCTCTTCAGATGCTCTCTTCTAGTATTCTAGGATATTTTTTTCCAATGTTTTATGAAACACAGAAAACATGTTTTATTTTTAAAATACAAAATGACTCTACTACAAAGTATATTGTTAAAAAAAATGACATTAGATTTTTTTTTCAGCCCTGTCACAGACCAACAAGCTCCTCAAAACTTCTTTGAAATGAGATATTAAGAGATTTAATCAACTGTTATCTTTCAATAAGCTTGACTCTTACGTGTAAAAAGTTTGCTGACCTGTAGATGAGCTGTAAATGTGTGTCAATAATTAGTTCAGATAAGGAAGCTGCTTCCCGGGCATCAGAACCAGGAGTTCCCTTATAAACAGTTTCACTGAATCAGGTAGTTTAACATGAAGGACGACACCGATCAAATGCAGCAGCTGATACAAACTGATGTGAATCAGTGTGTTTCATGTCGACTTGTTCAGACTCCACCAGAGCCGCTGGACATCAACTTTCTCTTTGAAGCTGCTGACTTCACTCTTCAAAGCCAAGAGGCCAAACAGAGGATGACTGCAGACGCCTTTTAAATGTTCATCCAGCACTCAGAGCTGCAGAGCCGTCAGGCCTCAGGACCAGAATCAGACTGAAGTAGACTACAGAGGAAATACCTCCAGACTGGTGTTATTTGGAAATATTTGTTCTTATTTTTGACTTATACATATTTTGGCACATATTTCAGGCTCTTCCAAAATGCACAGAGAAAGTGTATAAAAGAAGTGTATAAAAATGTTATTATTGTGTGCTGTATAGTCTTATTTAAATGCTTTTTGTCATGTGTTGTATGATGATCCTGATGTATTTCTACACCCTACGTCCTCTGTGGTAACATTTCGGACGCTACAGGAATGTTTTCATGTTCAGGTTTTCATTTTTTCCCTTCGTTCAGTTTTTACAGTTAAAAATGTTTCTTGTTAAGGTAATAATGGTCCCTTTGTTATTGCCTGAATTATTGTTTTCCAGTTATGATATAAAATGCAAAAAAAAAAAAAAAAGGCACCAAGCAGAAAGAAAGTTTCCCCTTTGTCTTCAAAACAAATAAAAAACACAAATGTTCCCTTTGAGAGCTTAAGATCAGTTTCGTTTTAGAAAATTTTGAGTGGGGTGTTGCTATGACAACAAGACCTCTTTGTGGTACGGCGGTCTCAGATGTCACTCCAGAGGACAGCCCGTCTACTCTTGTCGACACTGACGACATATTCACCGGACAGAGACCAGGACACTGCACTGATGGACAGACTGAAGGAAAAGAAAGGGGGAGTTATCAAAGGAACAGTACAACTTTAAATGTATGTAGACCATGTGGAGTCCCTCAGGGAAGCGTCCTGGGGCCTTTGATCTTTTCATTTAACCGCATAGAGAAAACATTATTAAATTAGCAAACATTTAGTCATTTTGTTTTAGGGTCTTCAATAATGTGGAGTTCCTCATGGAACTGTACTGGGCCCTCAGACCTTTCTATTGAACCAAATAGAGATTTAAAGGGAAACTGAGTCGAACGCATTTGTTTGTGAATGATTGTTTCATGTATTGATCAGCTGATGAAGATCCTGCCTCTGTTACCTGTGCTTGTCCGGTAGGCGGGTCTCCAGGTTGCCAGTGGACACGTTCCAGATGTAAACGGCGCCATCAGCTGAACCGGCTGCCAGGAAACAACTGTCTGGACTGAAGAGAGAGAACATTATTGAAAAAATTTAAAAGATGACATAAATTGATATTGCTGCCCTAATTTACTTCTTGATTTACCTTTGTATTAATTTCCCTTTTCATTTACTTTTTGAATAAATCTTCTGATTTATTTTTTTTCTTCTTCTATTCATGACTATAAATTTACTTTTAGCTTAAAAGGCACTTCTTTATTTTTTGCAATTTGTCTATTTTCATACTTCATATGTGTCCTTATGCATTTATTTATGTCTGTCTTTATTATTTTGGCAGCTTCCAGTCTCCATACATTTTCTCATGTTTGGGGCAAATACATGAGAGGAATTGCTGCTGGATTATGGAGCTCTGCACTGTTTGATGAAAACGTATCAGAATGCAAGTTAATAATCATCATTCACATCCACACATTCACAGCATTTAGCAGACAGAAAATAATTGAATTTTTGATAACAACATTAGCAATGCGAAACAAACGTGGCATTTAAAGGGTTCAAATTCGGTAACTGAATTAATATTTAATGGTTATGATCAGGACTGATGTTTGTTAAAAGATTTAACCAAAATGAAATTGGAAAACAATAATAACATATATTTTTATTGCTGTTTATGTACAAGTGTTACCAAGGGGTTGGTGCTTTATAATCTCATATTCTTTATTAAAAACGTAAAAGAGTCTGTTCATACAGCACAACATCATCTGTTTCCTCATTTAGTTGGAGACTGTGCAGAGAAATCGAGAAATTGTTGAAGCCATAAAATCAAGTGAACAATAACTGTAACAACAACACATTAATGTCTCCTCCTGTTGATCTAACTGGCTGGTTCTGTGTGGAGCCTTGTGGAGAACCCAGCAGGGAACCCTGACTGTCTGACTGCGAGTAGAAACACATTTATATATTTAGTGTTTCTGTCAGAGAGCTCAACACACACACACATCATCCTGGTCCTGCTGTTGTCATGGAAACTGCAGAAAATGAAACACGCAGCATCTCATCCTTTATCTCTCTCTCACACAGGTTTTTTTTTTAATCTCTCAGTTTTTCTGGTGGAATGTTTGGATCAGAAACACGTTGATCGGTATCAAATTAAGTTAAAATAAATATAGTTACCCTGCTAATGAATAAATGATGCGTTGAATGACATCAGCCGTGATAAATATCACCATTCTTCTCTGCGACTGCTCCATTGTTTCACCCAGCAAACATTTATATGAAAACGAGGAACCAGGTCACTCATTTCATATTTTTTTCTGTCGGCTGTTTCCCTCCTGGATGCTTGAACTAAAAAACTCACTTTTAATCAAACACAAACAATCTGTGGAGACTAAGGTTGGAAGGACTTAAGCTCGATTTAAACTCCATATTTCTTTTTCAAGGTTATTTCTAATTTATTTCTCAGATGTAAATATAAAATGTGACGAGTTTTGCAACAAAAGACTTTAACTGACAAAATGAGAAGTCAGACTCGTAGCAGAGTCCATTCTTTAAACAAAAAAGAAACCATACATGAGGGTTTAAAATTAAAATATGTAATTTTCTGCCTCTAGGCATCTCTCAATCAACAAAAAAAAACAAAAGATGTAGTCTTTGATGACATTGTGAGGTAGCATGGGATCATGGAAGTTGTTGTCTTCATTATTTACCAACAAAATTACTAATGTGAAGTGTTGACGGGAGTTTGTTTGTGGTGGTTAGCCAGTCAATATAAGCCATCTAGCTGTAAGTTAGCTGCGCCGCATGGTTTTGCAGCATTAACCCCAAATGTTAGAGTTTAAAGGTGACATCACATCATTGACCGGCAACCTAAAGACAGCGTTTCTTTAGTAAAATGATGGATTATTGGAAACGTTTGGGAGAATATCAGTACATATAAGTTTGTAAAAAACGACCGAAATGAACTACATAATGATAAATTAGTGCAAAGAAACAAACAAAATATTCTTTGTCTTTCTTTAGTTACTTCTTGAGTTCCTCAGGGCAGCGTCATGGGGCCTCTGATCTTTCTATTAAATCTCAGAGATTTAAATCAAACCTTCCTACACTCACCATGAAATTTAGAGCAAGATTTTTGGATAAATTCCTGATAAATAGGCGGTGTGTCTAATACTAATTCACATCCCTGATGACACTGTGTCTGTGCGGGTTAACCCATTGACGCCGGGAAAGCATTGCCGCATTTCTACCATTGAAACCGGGAGCGCTGTTGCGTTATTCTACCTATTTGTGGCCATCTGGAGATAATAATAATAATAATAATATGAATAATATATTAATATTAATAATAATAATAATAATAATAATAATAATAATAATAATAATTGATTGTGATGATGATATAAGAATTCATGATTGTTTATGTCTTATATTACTTTATGCGTCGTTGAGTACCCTGAAAAGTGCAATATATAAAATGTATTATTATTATTTATTATTATTATTATTATTTTTTTTTTTTTATTACAGTAGGGTAATGAGAACTATGTCTATTTCTTCCAGTGGTCATATCATGTTTGCATCTTGTTAATGGGCATGTATTAGTATTATGCATAGGATTTTTTATTCAGTCAAATGTAACATTTGCTGAGTTTGTTGATTTTTTAAAAAACTTTATTGAAGGTTTGGACAAATAAACTCAACTTCTCATGAAACGGGTATAAGCTCTCAAATACTTTTTGAATTTCATTTCTATCTGCTACAGAGGCTGAAGAATCTTCTGTTGAATTTCCAGAAAAACTTCAGGTTTTAGGGGGTTCTTTCAAAATCGCCCAGAGGTTTTACAGGCATTTTAGGCCTTAATGGGTTAACTGATGAGTGAACTCACCTGATCACAGCTTTGGTGCTGTCACTGCCACATTTAAAGCCCTCCGCTCTGACAAACACAGACAGTCAGTGAATCAAACAACATAAGTAAAAACACACAAGCTGACTTGATTAAGGCATGACGTTTGTTTCTACCTAAAGCACATGCGTTCGTTGCTCCGCCTCCTCAGGTCCAGCAGCTGGAGGCAGTCGTCGCGGCAACAGCTGAGCAGCTGTCGATGGTCGGAGCTGATGTCCAACGAGGTGACTTTCCCCTGAGCTGGAAGCTCCTGAATGCAGCTGACGGTCCTGAGTAACAACACGCCAGCTTGGTTAATATTCATCACAGTGACGTTCTGCTGCTCGACGTTTGACACTTCATGTCAAAGATAAAGTTCACAAACTTTACGTTAAATAACTTTAAAACAAGATGAAAAGTACTCTTTTTAATTTCTCTTTATTGCTTGTTTTTATTGCAATGCAGAAATATAAGTTTTTATAAATGTATTCTTCGGTATTCAGTGTTAGTTTAACAGGACAGAAACTCTGTAATTTTAATAATTGGATGTTTCAGTTTCGTTGTTGTTTACTTTCCTGACGTGTAAAGCCAGAAAGAAGTCATGTACGAAGAAAGAATAATATATAATAATACATAAAATAGATAAATTAAATTTAAAAAGTACAAATAATGATTAACCAATCACAGCTAAATGATTAGCAAATGAATGATGTCATGTAAAAGTTTTCATTATTATAATTATTACAATTTTCTAACTTGTATGATTTTATATGTATCTTTTATAATTAAATTACACATTAATAAGATATAATACATATATATATATATATATACACACACACACACACAGTGAATGATCTAATGTCAGGGAGGGTTGATGCTAATGTGTGATTGGAGGGCAGAGCTGTCAATCATTAGCTGGTTCAGAGGGCTGAGCTGTTGCTAGGTAACAGAGGGAGATGGGGAGTTGTCGTGGCAACGGCCAGGAGGACGACCGAGAGGTGCCATGGGGTTTTAATCACAGCCGTCAGTCATCACAGACTAACCTGATAATCTAGTGAGGAAGTGAAGTGGTGAGAAGAAATTAAGTGGTTAAGGTGTCACGCAGTGATGTGGTGAAAGAGTAAATGGTCGACGAAATAAAGTGATGAAGGCATCATGGAGTAAAGTGTTAAAGGAGTGAAACATGGAAGTGGTAAAGCAGTAGGACACTGAAGTGGTGAACAAGTGAAGAAGTGAAGGAGTGATGTCTGAAGCCATTAAGTATAACGAAGTGGAGACCGAATGACGTGTAAAAGAAGTGAAGTGGTGAAGTGGTCAAGATATAAAGTGTTGCAGCAGTGAAGTTATGTAAAATGATGAAGAAGTGAAGTGATGTGAAGTGGTGAATGAGTGAAGTGATGTGAAGTGATGTGAAGTGGCGAATGAGTGAATTGATGTGAAGTGGTGAATGAGTGAAGTGATGAATTAGCAAAGTGATGTAAAGCGGTTAATGAGTGAAGTGATGTGAAGGAATGAATGAGTGAAGTGATGAATGAGTGAAGTGACGTGAAATGATGAATGAGTGAAGTGATGTGAAATGATGAATGAGTGAAGTGACGTGAAATGATGAATGAGTGTAGTGATGTGAAGTAATACATTTGTTAAGTGATGTGAAGTGCTGAATATGTAAAGTAATGTGAAGTGGCGAATGAGTGAATTGATTTGAAGTGATGAATGAGTGAATTGATGTGAAGTGGTGAATGAGTGAAGTGATGAATTGTCAAAGTGATGTGAAGTGGTTAATGAGTGAAGTGATGTGATGTGAAGGAATGAATGAGTGAAGTGATGTGAAGTAATACATTTGTGAAGTGATGTGAAGTGGTGAATGAGTGAAGTGATGAATTAGCGAAGTGATGTGAAGTGGTGAATGCGTGAAGTGATGTGAAGTGAAGTGATTAATGAGTGAAGTGATGAGAAGTAATGAATGAGTGAAGTGATGTGAAGTGAAGTGGTGAATGAGTGAAGTGATGTGGTGAATGAAGTGTTACCTGGTGTCCCAGACTCTGATCTTGGAGTCGTAATGTCCGCTGATGATACAGTTCTCAGAACAGACAAGGTCACTGCAGTAAGACACCACTTCAACTTCCTGCACACCTGCAAACACAAGTTACAACTTAATTAGCCAACAGGCATTGATCAGGCGCTGATCAGTGATCAGTTATTGATCGGACTCACAGGCGGCTCTGTGCAGGTCCCACAGTCTGATGGTTCTGTCTGCGCTGCCCGTCACCACCTGGTGAAGACAACTGCTGAACCTCGCCGCCGTTACCTTCCTGCTGTGACCGGTGAGAGTCAGCTGAGACACATGAAACACACAGGTGAGACAGACAGGTGAGACAGGTGAAACAGACAGGTGAGACAGGTGAAACAGACAGGTGAGACAGGTGAAACAGAAAGGTGAAACAGACAGGTGAGACAGGTGAAACAGACAGGTGAGACAGGTGAAACAGACAGGTGAGACAGACAGGTGAGACAGGTGAAACAGACAGGTGAGACAGATGAAACAGACAGGTGAGACAGACAGGTGAGACAGGTGAAACAGACAGGTGAGACAGACAGGTGAGACAGGTGAGACAGACAGGTGAGACAGGTGAAACAGACAGGTGAAACAGACAGGTGAGACAGGTGAAACAGACAGGTGAGACAGACAGGTGAGACAGGTGAAACAGAAAGGTGAAACAGACAGGTGAGACGGACAGGTGAGACAGACAGGTGAGACAGGTGAAACACACAGGTGAGACAGACAGGTGAGACAGGTGAAACAGACAGGTGAGACAGACAGGTGAGACAGATGAAACAGACAGGTGAGACAGGTGAAACAGACAGGTGAGACAGGTGAAACAGACAGGTGAGACGGACAGGTGAAACAGACAGGTGAGACAGGTGAAGCAGACAGGTGATTATAGACTGGTGTGACAGGTTAAAAAAAAGGAAGGTGAGACACTGAGAGTGAAAGAGAGAGGGGTTACATCATTAGACTAACTAGCAAGTCTTTCTTGAGATATTTTGATTTCTATTACTACAATTTTCTGAAAATAACTTTTTTTAACAAAAAAAATCATTTTTTTTCCCCTCAAAATATTACAAATTTTAAATATTAACACTTTTTTGGAAAATTATTTTTTATGAAAACAATTAAACTTTACTTTAAATTTTACCTATTTTTTTCTCTGAATATTCAATAATTATTCCAACCACTATTCAACATTTTTTGACTGTTTTTCTAAATATTTTAACAATTCTTTTGAAAAAAAGTTGGGATGTTCTGATATTTTTCTGAAACTAATGCACTTACAACCCAAAATAAGACAGTTTTTTCTCTTTAAATATTTCCAAAATTTTCTCAGAATATTCAATAATGTAACTATCATTTTCCATTTCTCTCCAAATATTCCAACAATTTCTTCAAACCACATTCCAACTTATATAAAATATATATCTATATATGTATTTTTTGAGTCTTTTTTCATCAAAACATTTTAAACTGTTTTTTAATATTATAACATTTTTCTGAAATTGAATTCTTTGTCTGAAAACTTCTCAAAATATAAAAAAATGTTCAAACTGTAACTCAAAATATTCAGATATCTCAAAATGTCATAACTTCTTATTTCAACATAAAAAAAATAAAAAAAATCTGAAAACAATGCAACAATGCTTTTTTTCTCCTCAAAATATAAAATTTTTTTCTGAAATTATGTGTATGTTTTCTCAAAATAGTCAAAAGTGTTCCTACTGCTTCTGAAAACAGGCTCGTCACTGATGATGTTAACAGTATTAAAGTTTAGCTGCACTCTGTTGCGGTTACCTTGGGAACGGAGTCATCCAGCCGCCACAACAAGGCCGACTTATCGTACGAGGCGGCGAGGATCCTGAAACCCTGTTAACAAGTCCACAGATGTCAGACTGTTAAAAAAAAACGCACACTGCTCCTTTAACCCTTTGATGCACAACATGGGTCTAAAATGACCCGCATTCATTCTCCATGTTATTTAATGCTGCTGATATCAACTTATTTTATCATTGAATATTCCAAATATGCTTTAAATATCTTGTTTTTGATAACAACAGATCATTATTTCCATTTTGCCTCTCGTACTTTATGAAGAAAAAGTTTTTGTATCATTACATAGCTAACTACTTGGCTAAGTAGCTTGCTAAACTAACTACTTGGCCAAGAAGTTAGCTAAGTAGTTAGCTTAGCAAGCTACTTAGCCAAGAAGTTTACATCGGTACTTAGCTAACTACCTAGCCAAGAAGTTAGCTAAGTAGTTAGTTTAGATAGGTACTTAGCTAACTACTTTGCCAAGAAGTTAGCTAAGTAGTTAGCTTAGCAAGCTACTTAGCTAAAAAATGGATATGGGTCATTTTTGACCCATTTTGTGCATTAGAAGAGTAGTGACACAAGAAGGGATTTTATTAAAAAAAATAATAAAGGAAATCATAAAATTAGTCAGTATGATGATTAAAAACAAACTAATTGAGGAAAACATGGAATACTGAATGATGAAAATAATTTATTGCAAAGATATAGAACATAAAAACTCAGTCGGGTCACTTTAGACCCATGTTGTGCATCAAAGGGTTAACTTGGCAGGTGATGCAGCAGGAACTCACCGCCGGGTCGAACTCGATGCAGGTGATGCCCTCCGTGCTGCCGTCCAGAGTCGCTCTGTGAGTCAGCGAACCTGTGACATCATAAGTGAGGTCACAAACATTGAAAACATAATAATAATAATAATGATAATTATAATTAGAGGTGAGGGGCAAAAATCGACACAGCATAGTATCGCAATATTTTGCATGGTAATGTTATATCTATTCATGGCCGCCAAGTATCGATATTTAGCGCCAGTGGGCCATCAGTATTTTAGCCGTTTTTGTTTTTTTCACCTTTAGGAATATACTGGAGATCCTGGTATCATATGAAACTAGAAGATCTAAGGCAGAGGTGTCAAACTCTGGCCCGTGGGCCAAATTTGGCCCGCAGTATAATTATATTTGGCCCGCAAGGAAATACCAAATGACAACCAGAGCTGGCCCGCCGGTATTATACAGCGCAAATAATACTACAAATCCCAGAATGCTCTGCTGGTGTTTTGGCTTGAACACAGTAGATCAGTGTGGAGCAAACTGAGCAACAATTAAAGTTGTCTTTATACACTTTTTCTTGCTAGTCCAAGGCTTGAATGGTTGCACATTCATTGAAGGATATTATTATTAGTCATTTGGTTTATTATTGTTATTTTACTCTTAGATTTATTTTTAGCCTGTGGAAAAAGATTACTGTTAAATTTTAATTTAAAGAAGGCCGCATATAAAATAAAGGGACATACGATTTTTATTTGAATTTTATTTAAGAAATGAATGCCATTGATGTGTTTTATTTGATATTTGATTTTGCATGTTTGCAATATTAAGTTATATCAAGCTTTGCTTGTTCCGTTTCGTTTGAACTTGTTTAGGTCTATTTTTTCAATAAATATCAATGTTGGCCCGCAACTTTGTCCAAGTTTTACATTTTGGCCCACTGTGTATTTGAGTTTGACACCCCTGATCTCAGGAATCTACAGGCATCATGTGCATCAGGATATCGTGTTGGGAAATTGTGGAAATAATGCTGCAATGTTAGGCTTTTCTTATGTTTAATTCCAAAAAATTGAGAGCAGTAAAGCTTGTTGTTTTTGAAAGTTTGATAAAATGCTGCAGTTGTTGTCGTCCATACATGTTTGATATCAGTTCAGTTCAGTTTGACTGAATACTTTGTTGGTCAGTCTGTGGGTTTGACTCTCATTGTGGAGAAATAAAAAGACTGAAGTGAGATGAATAGAATGAGAATTTTCTCTTATTTGACAAAACAATTCTTGATTGAATTTAATTTTGTGTACACACAATGGAGTGAAACAGTTAAATCGCAATATTTTGTATTACAACACTCACCATATAGCTAAATGTTTACAATCGCAACAATATCGTATCGTGACTCAAGTATCTGGATAAAATCGTATCGTGGGGGTGATACGCTGATTCACACCTCTAGTAATAATGATAATAATGATAATCATAAAGACAGCAGGTACCTGCTCTGACCTCCCACAGTTTGATGACTCTGTCGGTTCCTCCGGTGGCCAACAGGTCTGAGCTGGCGCTGAACCTCACAGCGTTGATGCCTTGCTCGTGGGCCTCCTGACAGACAGAAACATTCAGTACAAACTTTAACCTTCAGTACTGTTCTGAAGTACATATCTCAGGTACTCAAGTACTTGTTTTTCACTACTTTAAACTTTAAAGCAGGATGTTTTGGGGTTGAAAAAACAAAGACGAAATGATGAGAAGACACAAAATGAACCTGCTGCTGCTTCTTTAAAACTTAAGAGAGTGTGTGTGTGTGTGTGTGTGTGTGTGTGTGTGTGTGTGTGTGATCTCTGTCTTTAATCAAAATTAACTTTATTTACCTTTAACGTGAGTATTATGTGAAGCAGAACGGTTATGATCACTTTTTTATATTTTTTATTATTAAAGTATTTATTTAATTTTTAATTTTTCAACAAATAATACAAACACTTACAAACAGCTGAGACAGACACCAAAAACAGACAGAAAAAATAAAATAAAATAAAATAAAAAAATATATATATATATCTTTTTTATTTGTTATGATCACTTATTGAATAATGTCTGTTGTTGCAGTTCGTGTTGTGGCCACAGGGGGGAGACAGAGACACGTGAAGACAGAACAGCTCAACATGAAATGGAAATCAAAATGAGGACTTTATAGTGAGCAGTGATATATAAATTATTAAACACAATGTGCTTTATTTTAATGGAGCAACCATCGGTAAAATTATTTATTTCAATCTGAAAATCAATAACCAAGACAATAAAGCATATTTACTCAATAAATGATTTTGACTAAATGTGCTGCTCTGTAAATACACCTCTTACTCAAACACACACACACTATTTATTTTACATTAAATAATTTTGACTTTATCTAATTTCAAACACCATGTGGAATATTTATATATATTTTTTTGTTTTGTTTTTTATTGTTCACTTAAATTTTTGTCCAAATGTAATAAACAACATATGGAGCTAGAAGGGAACAGGAGAAGTTATTATAATATATATTATATATTATAGTTATTATAATATTATACATATAATACAATTTAATTGAATGGTCTGAATGCAATCTACTGTCTGTAATTTATGTGCAACATATATTTTACATATAAATTATGTGCCATTTATATAGAATTGATATGTACATTTTATGCATAATGTGCAATTTCAATGTATTTCTGTTTATTTTTGTATAATTTATGTGCCATACATATGTCATTTTTATCAAATGTATATGACATTTTTATATTATTATTATTGATATTATTTGTATTTAACTTATATAGTTTAATTGTAATTTATGTGCAATATATATATATAATTCATATACATTTTATATCATTTATTTGTAATTTATGTGCAATATATATATATAATTCATATACATTTTATATCATTTATTTGTGATTTATGTGCAATATATATATATAATTCATATACATTTTATATCATTTATTTGTAATTTATGTGCAATATATATATATAATTCATATACATTTTATATCATTTATTTGTGATTTATGTGCAATATATATATATAATTCATATACATTTTATATCATTTATTTGTAATTTATGTGCAATATATTTATATCATTCATATACATTTTATATCATTTATTTGTGATTTATGTACAATAAATATATATAATTCATATACATTTTATATCATTTATTTGTGATTTATGTGCAATATATATATATATAATTCATATACATTTTATATCATTTATTTGTAATTTATGTGCAATATATTTATATCATTCATATACATTTTATATCATTTATTTGTGATTTATGTGCAATAAATATATATAATTCATATACATTTTATATCATTTATTTGTAATTTATGTGCAATATATATATATAATTCATATACATTTTATATCATTTATTTGTAATTTATGTGCAATATATATACACTACCGGTCAAAAGTTTTAGAACACCCTAATTTTTCCAGTTTTTTATTGAAATTCAAGTCTTTTTTTGGTAATTTTGTGTCTTTTTTTTGTAATTTTGTGTCTTTTTTTTGGTAATTTTGTGTCTTTTTTTTGGTCATTTTGTGTCTTTTTTTAGTCCTTTAGTCCAACATAAAATGTGATTTTGAATCTTTTTTTTACTTTCAAAACACTATCATGCTCAATAAAGAATGTTAAATGTTGTAAATGTGCATTAATTTCAGAGTACACTGAGACATTAAACTGCATCATTTTCAATTAAATTCTGGAAAAGTTGGTGTGTTCTAAAACTTTTGACCAGTAGTGTATATATAATTCATATACATTTTATATCATTTATTTGTGCTTTATGTGCACTGTACTGTGTGTTTACCAGGACTTGCAGTGCTCTAACAGGGACTCTAGCTGACCCCCAGATCCCCACCGGACAGACCAGATCCTCCTCCAGACTGCACACCGAGTGGCCACGCCTCTTCCTGCTGACATCACACAGCATGACTTGTTAACAGTAAAACAATAAAATAAAATAAAAAGATGGTCTGACATCACATACAATGGATTTTCAGTAGCCTAAACCAACAAAACTTTGATTATAACAAAACACTTAAAACAAGACAAAAAACTAACAAAAACCCATCCAAGTACATGTTATCATCTCAAAAACAAAAGACCAAAAAACAACTGATCATAAACAATCAGTTTAATCAGTTTCTGTACAACCTTTTAAATCCTGTAGTTGGGAATTCCATATTTTTACACCAACAACAGAAACACACATTTGTTTTAAAGTAGTACGAGCAACTTGGTGCTTAAAATCAAACCTTCTTCTATGATTTTCTTGTTTTGTTTTTGTCTCTGTACACATTTTGTTGTCCACTTTCATGAAAGGAACAAAATAAATAAATAAAATAATAAAAGAGAAGTAATTAATTAATTAACCCTCTGAACCCTAACAAGCCGTTTCAGGCATCTGTGCTCTTTTTTACATTTTACTCACTGGGGCCAAGCACAGACAAATTGTTATGAAATTAAAAGCAGCAAATCTAAAAGAAAAAAGTAGCAGATTTATGAGATTAAAAGTAGCAAATCTAGGAGAAAAAAGTAGCAGGTTTATGATATTAAAAGTGGCAAATCTACAAAAAGAAGTAGCAGATTTTGTCAGGATATCATGTCGGGAAGTTGTCGAAATAACACTGCAAAGTTTTTTTTTTACGTTTCATTCATAAAAATGTATCAGGATAAAATCGTATCATGGGGCCGACACGCTGATTCACACCTCTAGAAAAAGTGTCAGAATACTCATGACAATGTGATATTTCAGTTTGATTTTTTAGTGAATATATGTCATGTCATGTCATGTCATGTCATGGCTTCACAGTGTCGCTGACGAGCAGAATTTAATGTTTTTAACAGGATCAGTTTATTTTTGGCCACGTTTTAAATGTAGAATAAAGAAATTTTAACAGAAATGATCCTCTGATCCGTTCGAGGACCGTGGGAAAGTTAAAATTCGGAAGATCTGTTTATATAATTTATTTGTAATTTATGTGCAATATATATATATATAATTCATATACATTTTATATCATTTATTTGGGATTTATGTGCAATATATATATAATTCATATACATTTTATATCATTTATTTACACCTCTAAAAAAAGTGTCAGAATACTCATTACAATGTGATATTTCAGTTTGATTTTCAGTGAATATATGTCATGTCATGTCATGTCATGTCATGTCATGTCATGGCTTCACAGCGTTGCTGACCAGCAGAATTTAATGTTTTTAACAGGATCAGTTTATTTTTGGCCATGTTTTAATGTAGAATAAAGAAATTTTAACAGAAATGATCCTCTGATCCGTTCGAGGACCGTGGGAAAGTTAAAATTCGGAAGATCTGTTTTTACATTTTCCTCCGAAGATAAACAGTGTATTTTTGGAGATCCTTCAAAAAAAGAAGATACTTTTGAATGGGTGAGGTTCAGAGGGTTTAGAAGACACAGAAGGATGGAGGACTCACTCAAACAGCTCTCTGATGGAGGACAGGATCCTCGGGGACGTCGCCGACGCTGATCTGAGACACACAGTAAATAAATCATAATAACAAATAATAAAAATAACAATAATGGTTAACCTTTGTTTACTACAGGCCAAACGCTGTATCATTATGTTGGAAGAATGTTGATTGGCCCTCTTTAAACCGCTGGTTAAATAAGTTAACACTGAGTTTGGCTCTTGAGAAACTGACATATATTTGTTGTTGGGAATGTACACTGTAACCTACGAATATTTTATATTATATTATATTATAATATTTTTAAGAATATTTTTTTCAAATTGTTTTTATTTATTTGTATTGTTTATTTGCAATCTAAATGTATTTAATTATTCATGTATTTTGGTCAATATTATTAATATTTCAAATATTACTTTCATTACTGCCATATGTTCTTGATGTTTTAAGTGTTGGATGTTGGATGTATTCAAACAAAAATAATAAATATATGTTATAAATAAATAAATAAATAAAAATAACAATAATACCATTAACAAAGTTGCTTCTAAGTTAAGTTAATAAAGTTAAGAAAATAAAAGTGAGAGAATAATCAGAATCATTTTGATGAACCTGAACAGTCTGGTGTGTCTCTTCTCTGACTCCGGCTGGTTCTCCGTCTTTGGAGACGTCGATCTGGAGGTCGGTGCACTGGAACAACTGGAACACACAACCATCATCTGTATCCTCATCATCTTTATCTTCATCATCATCATCACAGACACACGCTGAATTTTTCCAAATATTCTGACTTTTTTTCTCAAACTGTTTTATCGTTATGCTGACTCTGTCTACATTGTATATAATGTTCCTAAAGTTGTTGTTTTTTTCATTTGTAATACTTTTTATATTTCTACTTGTATATAATCGTAAATTGTTAATACTTTATTATATTTTATTTAGTTTATTTTGCTATCCACTTTGCTGCTGTAACTCCTTTTTAACTCTCTTTTTACCCAAATATATTAAACCTTTTTGCTAAAAAAAAATATTCCAACTTAATTTCTGAAAATATTCTGACTTTTTCTTCCTCAAACTGTTCTAACTTTTTCTCAAAGAATTACAATTTTTGTTTCAAAATATCCTGATATCCTTAATATAGAAAAAAATTAAGTTGGAATATTTTGAGGGAAAAAATGTATTAATCAATCATTTAAATCAATCAAAATAACTTTATTTATCCCAGCCTTTATTTATACCAGCCTTCTTTTTCTTTTTTTCTCAAAATTTTCCAGCTTTGATCTTAAATTACTAAGCTTGCTAACTCATTTTTAGGATATTTTCTCAAAATATGTTTGACTTATTTTCTCAAACATTTCAGTTTTTCTGTAAAAAAAAGATGCTTTATTTCTTAATTAATTAATTTAACATTAACTTATATTTTAGGATAATTAATCACATCTCTATCACCAGGAAAACAATTTTTATCAGCTTTGCAATTATTATTAATATTATTATTATTATTATTATTATTATTATTATTACTGGAAAAGACAATTTTTTTAAAGATATTTTACTGATATTATTTTGGATATTTGACTAATATTTTTAAGAAATTATCTTACTAATATTTTTTGAGGTTTTGAGACGGATGTGATTTTCAACAATTTAGCAAAACTTTGTAGAATATTTTGCTTCAATTATATTTCATATTTTACTTTAATTTTATTTTTTTATTCCAGTTTTCCGTAAACAGCAAAAAAAACCCTCACTTTTATCGATTGGCCTTCTCTTAATTTCCTTTTATTACTGTTGTATGATTACCTTGTTGTGATTGTTGATTTTGAATTTTACATTTTTTTTAAAAGTTTTTTTTAAATGTAATTTCTTCTTCTTGTTTTCTTTTGTTCTTGTCAGTTAATTGTATTTGATATGTTTTATTTCTGTTGTACAGCACCTTGTAACTTGCTTTTGAAAGGTGCTATGTAAATAAAGTTATTATTATTATTATTATTATTATTATTATTATTAAAGGTTCCAGGTGGATCTTACGTGTCCACGGTGACCTTCGCCCTCGCCGCCGTCTGCAGCTCCTTCTGCAGTTTCGCTTCTCGAGCTCTGATGGAAACAGACAGACGTGATGCGTTTAGGTGCGATCAGGTGTGGCGAACGATCAGGTGTGTGAGGTGCGTTCAGGTACCTGGACTTGCGTTCGTTGCGGCTGTTCATGCGGGCGGCGGCTTGTTGCTTCAGGTGGATCATGTCCTCCAGGAGGTGCTCCTCTCGGACCTTCTCCTCCCGGAGTCTCATCTCCGCCGCTCGCTGGCGCTCCAGCAGCGAGTCGTACTCCGTCTTCAGCGCTCCGTTCTCCTCCTGGACCTGCTCCACCCGCTCCTGCAGCTCCTGGCGAGCATCTAACGCGCCCGCCAGTCGATGCTCCTCCTCCGCCAGCCTGGCCACACAGTGACATCATCATCATCATCATCAGTGGACATTTGGTATGTCACCATGGTTACCAAGGATGCTATTGGAGTCTCCATATATACAGTACAGGCCAAAAGTTTGGACACACCTTCTCATTCAATGCGTTTCCTTTATTTTCATGACTATTGACATTGTAAATTCATCAAAACTATTAATGAACACATGTGGAATTATGTACTTAACAAAAAAGTGTGAAATAACTGAAAACATGTCTTGTATTCTAGTAAGCAAAGGGTGGTTACTTTGAGGAATCTAAAATACAAGACATGTTTTCAGTTATTTCACACTTTTTTTGTTAAGTACATAATTCCATATGTGTTCATTCATAGTTTTGATGCCTTCAGTGAGAATCTACAATGTAAATAGTCATGAAAATAAAGAAAAACGCATTGAATGAGAAGGTGTGTCCAAACTTTTGGTCTGTACTGTATACATAATCATAATTATTATGATGATAATTATAAAACCCTGTGTAAAATATTATTTTTTTGAGATGTCTTCATCAAGTCTGAACTGGGAGTACGTAATATTTTGATATATATTTCAGACGCTTCATATAGCCAATAAAACGATTTACAGCTTTAAGGGGTGGGATTTAAAAAGAAAGGCAAACTTTTTGAGCATTTTAAGCACAAAGTTTAGTTTCAAAGTGGAAAATTTGCACACACAAAAAAAAAAAATTGAATAAAAATTAAATTTGTATATGTGGCATGATTTCTCAAATTGTCACCTTTCATTAGAGCCCAGAATGATGACTGTAGGTTGTAGGGTTCAAAATGTATGGACATTTGGTCTGTCACCATGGTTACCAAGGATGCTCCATAAATACATAATCATAACCACAATAATTATTATGATGACAACTATAAAAACCTTAGTAATATAGTCATTTTTTGAGATATCTTCATCAAATTTGAGTAGGTAACCCCATTGTGTTTTCCAAAAAACACATTTTTTTTAGTGTGTTTCAACTTCTATCCCTCAATAACAGCAGCACTTACAGTTTTTCTGACTATTAGGAATAAACTCCAGAGTTTATCCTTTCAAATGTGACCAAAACCAGATTTACTCCAAACTATTCAAGAACAGCTTTCAATTTACTTTGGGTAAAGGGTCAGTTTAGATCTCCTGTTGGACTGGATTCAACAATACTGTATATATATATTTGAGGAAAAAGTTCTAACTATTTGGGAAAAAAGAAAGAGATCAAATAAAAAGGTTGCATTGTCGCAAATTAAAAAAAGAGCATTACCATGGTCAAATAATCGTCAGAATATATATATTTTCAGAAAAAAATATCTGATGAAAATACAAAATTACGAGTAGAAAAGTCGGTATATTTGACACTGTACTGAACAGACAAATATACTGAAACTTGGAGACAAAAGTGGGAACATTTAAAAGAAAAAAAGGCAAAAACTTTCAAAAATATTGAACAGGCTGTCAGACAGGTTGAGGTGTGTGTGTTCAGGTGTGTTACTCACCTGGCATGTTGCTCCTCCAGATCACGTTCTTTGATTTTAATCTGCTGCTGCAGATCCACCACCTGATAGGCCAGCTGGAACAACAGAAGAAGAGTGAGGAGGACCGAGTGACTGTGATCTGACTAACAGGAGTTTATATACAGGAGAAGAAGAAGAAGAAGAAGATATGTCCTTTAAAGTCCCTGCTTCCTGTTAACGTCTGAGTGTTTAACCCAGGGGTGTCAAACTCAAACACACAATGGGCCAAAATGTAAAACTTGAATAAAATTGCGGGCCAACATTGAACAAATAAACCTTTTAATATATACCAAACATGTTTTGCTTTAACATTAAATATGGAACCAGCAACGCTTATAAACATACAATATATAACTAAATAGTGCAGACATGCAAAATCAAATTTCAAATAAAAAACACATCAATGTCATTAATTTATTAAAGAAAAAATAAATAAAAATCGTATGCCTCTTTTCTATTTGCATCCTTCTGATTTAAATATCAAAATAAACTTTTTCAACAGGTTAATAAATTCTGCCTTTCTTTTCTCCAATTTTGGGAAGGGGTAGCTGGGAGACAGCTCTAGCTTGAGGTTGCTATGACGACTGTCACAGAGGAGCGTTTCTGGGTCCTGTCCTGATTGACGCGCCAAAACAACAGCAGGGCATTGTGGGATTTGTAGTATTAGCGGTAAATTATTATATATATATATAATATTATCAGTATTGCCTCACGGGCCAAATAAAATTACACTGTGGGCCAAATGTGGCCCGCGGGCCAGAGTTTGACACCCCTGATTTAGAGTGATAAACCTCCAGCTGATCTATTATTTCTCTCTTATGTTGTCCCTTTCTGTCTGTTTGTGTCTTATCTTCCTCTTATTCAATTTTTATTATTATTTTTATGTATTTATTTATTTTTCTATTTTTTATTTTATTTTATAGTTTTCTAGTCTATGGATATATTGGATAAACTGATGTGTGCTCTGACAGCTGATATAATTATGCATCCAAGGAAAATCCAATAAAAAGAATTTTGAAAGAATATTCTGGCAGTTTTTCTCAGCATGTTGGATCCTGGATTCTGGCTGAATCTGATCCATCACTAACTTCAACAGGCAGCTTGAAATGATGACATCACGCATATGATGATGTCAGCAGGTGATCCTCTGCAGGTGTGTGTGTGTCGTACCTCTCCTGTCGTTTTCTTCAGCTGCTTCTTCTGGTGGAGCAGAGAGGAGATGGAGCAGCTGCTGTCAAAGGAGGGACGACTGGGTGCACAAAACAAACACACCCTCAGCATCATCAGCATCATCATCATCACATATACACATGAGCCCTGGCGTCTCCAGGGTAACAGCAGGTGAGTTACCTGAGGGAGCAGCTCAGGATTCCTTTGGTCAGACTGGTCTTCTCCAGCAGCCGAGTGTCTGAAAATACACAAAACCTCCTGTTTCAGGTAAAGAACACCTGAAGAAGCCTCAGAATTTCAAAATAAACTATAATTTTATACTTTAATATCCATTATGTTTTCACAGCATGAATGAAAGACAACTAACAGACCTGCGGTCTTCAAGGCATATTACATTTTCCATCAATTTATTCTGTCTATATTAACCAATAAGAACCCAGAACTATTTATCCTTGAACGAAAATTATGGGGGATATACCACAGACCAAGAGAACATTTCTGATGTTGTTTTTTTAAAATACTACCCTTAAATGTCAAAGATCTGCCATGTGACATATATGTCACGTTGGGTGTTTATGGTATTCATTTTTTATGATGTTTCTTATTTTAATATAAATAAACTCAACACCTTTTCTGCTTACAGAAACACAAATTTGCCTTTTTCTCTGCATCTCCACAACACATATTTAAATTGCACATATATAAATAGTGCAATAGTGTAACAACCAACTATTTTTCAGATTTGGTTTTAAGTAACAAAATAATAATAAATAAAAACAAATAACAAACCCTTATAGGGTTAAATGCAATAAAGGACACTCTAACGGATTAGAATTGTTAAATGGGTTTAAACTACTTTTTTAGATTTCTGTTTCCAGTCACACCAGGGTGTTGATTATGTGTCGCTTTTGGATTTAATGAGTTAAGGTGAAGCATAAAGCTGAATATGGGAGATTCTAGAAGATTTAAAGTCTTTGTTACACCGGGGTCACCATAGGTTCTTATGGGTTAATGTCACAATTTAAATATATGTTGTGGAGATGCAGAGAAAAAGGCAAATTTGTGTTTCTGTAAGCAGAAAAGGTGTTGAGTTTATTTATATTAAAATAAGAAACATCCTAAAAAATAAATACGATCTGCCATGTGACATATATGTCACATGGCAGATCTTTGACATTTAAGGGTAGTATTTTAAAAAAACAACATCAGAAATGTTCACTTGCTCTGTGGTATATCCCCCATAATTTTGGTTCAAGGATAAATAGTTCTGGGTTCTTATTGGTTAATATAGACAGAATAAATTGGTGGAAAATGTAATATGGCTTGAAGACCGCAGGTCTGTTAGTTGTCTTTCATTCATGCTGTGAAAACATAATGGATATTAATAGATTTTATCAGTTTCATCCATCAGCATCATGATGATGAAGCAGCAGCACACAGATCAGTCACCGTACGGAGGAAGTGGAACAACATGTGGTTTATTTTTTTTTGACAACTTCCTGTCCCCGACAAAATAAAGGAACTTGTTCACAGTGGACGGATGGCTCAGGTTCTCCTCTCTGATGATGATAAACTTCCAACAAAAGCTGGATTCATCTCGCTGCAGATACAAAATGTGGCTCAATTGAAACTAGACTCCGTTCAAAATATCTCAGTTTCTTCTTGTTGCAGTTGTGAAACTTTACAATAATCTATAATATTTATATTTGTATATTTATGATCTCATCAGACAGCTGAGGAACATAGTGGACATAAACTAAACCATCATCTGGTTTTATATTAGTTAGACTTCTTCTGGCTACGATAAAATCTTCTAAAAAACTGAAGTAACAAACATCTCAATTTACTGCAATTAGGATTTTGATGCCGATACTTTTGTACTTTTACTTCAGTAAGTTTTGAATGCAGGACTTTTACTTGTAGTGGAGTAATTTCACAGCGTGGTATTAGTGCTTTTACTTAAATAAAGGATCTGAATACTTTTTCCACCACTGGAGCTGACAACTGAAATGTGTTGATGTATGCCAGATATACAGTCGTGGAATTATTAGACCACCATTTCTCTTCAATTTCTTGTTCATTTTATTGCCTGGTGCAACTAAAGATACTGTTGTTTGAATATATATAATGATAACAACAAAAATAGCTCATAAGAGTTTAAATTAAGAGCTGATATCGAGCCATTTTCCATGATTTTCTTGATAACAACCAAAATCATTATCAAGAAAACCATTGAAAACAAACCTTTAGTTGTACCAGGCATTACAACGAACAATTAAGTGAAGAAAACAAGGGTGGTTTAATAATAATGTCTGTAAAACACAAATGATTTCTCTGAACCAAACTCCATTGTAAAAAAAAAAAAAGCAGGTTTTTGTTGGAGTCGTGAGCTCATTCTAAGCAGTGGTGGTAAATACGCAGATTTTTAAACTCTTTTTTGTTGTTGTGCTCCTTTACGAGCTTTGCCAGGTATGAAACAGGAATTGTTTCTCTGAACTAATCGTGGTTGACATAATTTGGTTAGTCAGACTTTATAGGAGTTGTTGTTTATGCAGGTATGAAACAGGAAAGTTTTCTCTGAACCATACTTTTTTTAGAAATCTCAGCTTTTTGGTGAAACTTTCCAGAAGTCCCAGTAAGTCTTTACAAAATTAGGACACTGCTTACATAAATGCATCAATACTAAAAAATCTAATAATATATAGAACAGTCTGAGTGGGTCCATTCTGCATTATGAGTACTTTTACTTTTGATACTTTAAGTACATTTTGATGCTGATACTTTTGTACTTTTACTTCAGTAAGTTTTGAATGCAAGACTTTTACTTGTAGTGGAGTAATTTCACAGTGTAGTATTAGTACTTTTACTTCAGTAAAGGGCCTGAATACTTTTTCCACCACTGCTTATTGTTATAAAACAGATAATAAAGTGGTACTTGTCCGTCGTACAGAAGCGGATCAGGTCCTGGAACTGGGCGTGCTGGCTCAGGTCCCGGTGCTTCAGCTGACCCACGATGTGTCTCTTCCAGTCCTCCCCCAGTCCGCGTCCCGGAGCCTGGACCCGGCCGCCTCGCGGAGACGCTCCGGCTGGATCCGTCGTGACGGTCACAGCAGCCATGATGTCCGCAGCCCGGGCTGTGGCATGCCGTGTCCCCGCCGACAGACGCTCCCAGAGCGGCCTGGAGTTACTCGCAGCTCCGCGAGGAGCCTCCGGATGTTCCCGCCGCCGCCATTACTCTTGTTTCCGTCGCTTTCTTCGCAGCTGTTTGTTTCTTTTCTTGCCGTTTTTAACTTTATTTCTCTCTCTCAAAGATTCGTCACTCTGAGAGGGGGCGGGGCTAAGGGCTGGTGCCGGGTCTC
This sequence comes from Centropristis striata, assembly GCF_030273125.1. Classification (NCBI taxonomy): domain Eukaryota; kingdom Metazoa; phylum Chordata; class Actinopteri; order Perciformes; family Serranidae; genus Centropristis; species Centropristis striata. The sequence continues at coordinate 2,758,667 of NC_081520.1, read as the reverse complement.
TCAGCCAATCACCGCCCACCCTCCGCTTCTTCCTGTTTTTTAACATGAAGAGGAAAAATAAAAACAAACGCACCCTGCAGGACACGCCCCCCGATGAAATAAAAAAGGTTTTTATTACTTTATTTATTGTGAAAGGTAAAGGAGGTGTGGGAGCCCATTTCCGCCAGTTGAAAAAATAAAAATAAAAACTTGCCTTTGTTGAGGATTTTTTTTGTGCCCATTTTAAAAGCCATAATTATGAGTTTTTAAAAAAGTCAAAATTATGAGATAAATCGAAATTATGAGCTAAAAAGTCGAAATTATGAAATAAAAGTCATGAGATTTTTTAAAAAAATTGAAATTATGAGATAAAAGTCGTAATTATGAGCTAAAAAGTCTTAATTATGAAATAAAAAGTCATGAGATTTTTAAAAAGTTGAAATTATGAGATAAAGGTCGAAATTATGAGCTAAAAAGTCGAAATTATGAAATAAAAAAGTCATGAGATTTTTAAAAAGTTGAAATTATGAGATAAAAGTCGTAATTATGAGATAAAAAGTCAAGATTGAGATAAAATGTCATTAAGATTAAAAAAAAAATAATGAGAAAAGTCATGAGATTAAAAAAGTCATGATTTAGATTAAAAAAAGTTAAACATGAGATATAAAGTCCTAATTATATGATAGTCATGATGATAAAAAAGGGTTGAAATTATGAGATAAAAGTCGTATTGAGATAAAAAGTCGAAATTTAGATAAAATGTCATTAAGATTTTAAAAAATTAATTATGAGAAAAGTCATGAGATTAAAAAAGTCATGATTTAGATTTTTTTTTAAAGTAAAATATGAGATATAAAGTCATAATTATATGATAGTCATGATGATAAAAAGGGTTGAAATTATGAGATAAAGAGCCACTGTGAAATTACTCCACTACAGTAAAAGTCCTGCATTCAAAATGTACTTAAAGTATGAAAAGTAAAAGTACTTGTTATGCAGAATGACCCCACTCAGATTATTTATATTCTAAATATATTAACTGTTATTATTGATGCATTTATGTAAGCAGCATTTTTATTTCCTCAAGATAGGACTCATTTTAAATACTTAATACACAGTTAATAAGGTTTACTTTAACAAAGAAAAATCTTATCACTTTAAATGTATCTTGATTTTCATGTCAAAACTAACTAAGGCTGTCAGCCAAATGTAGGAGTAAAAAGTACAAAAGCAAAATCGTCTTTTTTTTTTTTTAAATAGACAAAAATATATTTTGAGGAAGTTTTTCATTATTTTGAGAAAGTTTCTCATTTTAATTTTAAGAAGTTTCTCATTTTAATTTTAAGAAGTTTCTCAAGTTTTGAAATTACTTAAAGTTTGTCATGTTTTCAAATAAAAAAATGTATTATTTGTTTGAATTGTTGCCATTTTTGTTTTTGTTAAATATTTCAACAAGCATTTCATGTATTTGAAATTTTGTGCAAAGTAAAAATAAAATATTCTGATTCTGATTTATAAAACTCAGACACATTGAACATTTATTAAGAAACATATAAAACTCAAGTTTATGTACAAACACAGTGATGGTGATTTAAAACATTAAATATTTTTCTACCATAATAACAAACATAAGGTGCGTTCAATGTAACACTGATGTTTTTAAAATCAGCTCCGCTCAGTCACTTTGTGTTTTTTGTCAGTGAAATGTGTCCTCTTTCAGCTTCCGTACCGACAGCAGAGCGACCGGTCCTCGTTCAGATCCGGTTCAGTTTGTTCTGGGTCATCTGGACCAGCAGCTCGGAGTATTTCTCCAGCAGAGACAACGTCCCGTCGTCCTCCGGTTGCCCTGAGGGGGCGCTGCTGCCCCGCCCGTCCGCTTCCTGCAGCACCGCCTGCAGCTCGGAGTGAACGACATCAAACGCACCCTTCAGGACGGACGACCTCTGGAGACGGCGCTCACAAGTCCCGGCTGACACGCCGAGCTGCAGGAGGGAGGTTAAAATTATAGAAATATGTTTTATTTTAGATTAGACTTTATTAATCCCACAGCGGGGAAATTTCTTTGTTACAGCCGCAGAAAATCACACAATTTTAAGATAAGATAAAAAACAATCTAAGAAAAGACATTTAACAATATACAAAATATACAAAATAATAATAATAATATACTATATACAATTTAGTGCAAATTAAGTGGAGAATGTGCAGAGTGCAGATTATATGCATTAAATGTTCAGATTGTGCAGGTGTTGTACAGTCTTATGGCAGCTGGAATAAATGACCTGCGGAAGCGTTCCTTTTTACACACTTTTTAGAATGCTGGAAAAAGAGAAATAAAGTATTTATACAAAAAAAATGCAATGTGCAATATCCACTAATACTTATGTAATTTGTTTTGGTGAAAATATTTTAGTTTGGGGCAAGGTTATAATAGTTTTGGATTTTTCATTAGTTTTAGTTTTAATTTCGTTGTGAATTTTTGTTTTCAAATTCAGTTAGTTTTTAGAGTGAGTTTTCTAGTTTTAGTTTCGTTTTTATTTTTTGAAAATGCTTAGATTTAGTTTAGTTTTTATTAGTTATTATTTTAGTGTTAGTTTTAGTTTTTTTGTAATGGGCTATGTGTTGGGTGCGAGATTCAAAAAGGTCATAATACATTTTGCCTTTATTTCCTTTGGTTTATCATATCAGCCCCAATAAGGTTATTAACTGTTTTGAATTTTGGTTCTAGTGTAAACATCCCAGTCTCAGTAAACATATTCACCATGTGTTGCATGTTCAAATAGAAACACTGAATTATGAATGAAAAAAGTTGACAAAAACGAAAACTAAGGACATTTCCACTATAATTTTAGTTAGTTTTGTAACCACACAATACAGTTTCAGTTAGTTATCGTTTTTTTAAAAACTCTAGTTTTTATTTTTATTTCAGTTAACGAAAATGTTTTTTCAATTCTAGTTTTCGTTATTTCGTTAGTTTTCGTTAACTATAATAACCTTGGTTTGGGGTTCTTTAAAAGTTCCTGTATGCATCTATTTTTGTAATTATTCTGCTGTGACACTTGGATTTAACTGCATGGAATTATTAAAGTTGATTTTAGTATGTGTCTAAATATTACAACTTTTTTTCCTTTAACCCTCTGAAGCCCAACAAGCCGTTTGAGGGCATTTTTGCTTTAAAAAAAAAATAAAAAAATACATTTTCCTCACTGTGGCCTTGTATTTCACTACAATATATGTACTATACACGTCCTGCATCTCTATGGAATCAGTACAATCATGGCTAGAAGGCAAAAGGTATTTTGTGCAGAATAAAAGTTATGACATAAATCCTAAAAGAAGAAAAAATGCAAGTTGAATTTTTGATGTATATATTTTTTTAAATTGTAATAAAATTAAATCTGTATCCTCAACACTTTTCCAAGTTCCCACAAGTGTAATGAATGTTGAAAATAAAAATGTTTGCTCCACATGCTATACACTACCGGTCAAAAGTTTTAGAACACCCCAATTTTTCCAGTTTTTTATTGAAATTCAAGCAGTTCAAGTCAAATGAACAGCTTGAAAGGGTCCAAAGGTAAGTGGTGAACTGCCAGAGGTAAATAAAAAAAGGTAAGCTTAACCAAAACTGGAAAATAATGTACATTTCAGAATTATACAAGTAGGCCTTTTTCAGGGAACAAGAAATGGGTTAACAACTTAACTCTATGGAGTCTTGGGCTATTTTGTCCATTTTTGAATTCTTTTCATGTCTTTGTAAGTCATTTTGTGTCTTTTTTTGGTCATTTTGCAACTTTTAGTGTCTTTTTTTTTTGGTCATTTTGTGTCTTTTTTTAGTCCTTTAGTCCAACATAAAATGTGATTTTGAATCTTTTTTTTACTTTCAAAACACTATCATGCTCAATAAAGAATTTTAAATGTTGCAAATGTGTTTTTTTTTTTGTCATTTTGTGTCTTTTTTTAGTCATTTTGTGTCTTTTTTTGTCATTTTGTGTCTTTTTTGTCATTTTGTGTCTTTTTTGTCATTTTGTGTCTTTTTTTGGTCATTTTGTGTCTTTTTTGTGTCCTTTAGTCCAACATAAAATGTGATTTTGAATCTTTTTTTACTTTCAAAACACTATCATGCTATCATCAAAGAATGTTAAAGTTGCAAATGTGCATTAATTTCAGAGTACACTGAGACATTAAACTGTATCGTTTTCAATTAAATTCTGGAAAAGTTGGTGTTCTAAAACTTTTGACCAGTAGTGTACATATTAAACTATTATTTTCCAACCTTTCCTGTCCTCTCCTCTCTGCTCTGTGTAAACACCCTGCAGTTCTGTCATTTTCAGTGAATACTTGTCACATGACTGTTCGTCTCAGCACAGACAGAAAGACAGACAGGTGAGACACAGAGAGATGAAACAGAGCGACAGACAGAGAGAGAGAGACAGGTGAGACACAGACAGACAGACAGACAGACAGACAGAGAGACAGACAGACCTGTTGGTAAAGGTTTAGGGCTCGTCTTGCTGTCTGTCTCAGCTCGTTAGCGACCTGCTGACACTGCTGCAGACTGATCAACTCTTCATCATCTGAAGCTGCAAAAACAAAACATCCTGATGATTTAAATCTTCTTGAAGCAGAGGTCACCTGCCTGAGAGGGGCGGGGCTAGCAGACTGAAAGGGGCGGGGTTACCTGGATGAGAGGGGCGGGGCGTTTGTGACAGAGGAGAGGAGGCAGAGGCCGGCGGCTCGGCTCTCAAAGGTGAGTCTAATACTGACAACAAAAAAACAGAGAAAACCAATGAATAATAGTTGTAGTATTATGAAAGAGGTCAGAATATTTGAAAAAAATAGAACATTTCAAGAGAAAAAGTTGTATGATGTATAGAAATTTGCGAGATTTCAAGATAAAAGTCAACACTAACGGGAAAAATTAAAATGCTTAAATAAAACAAATCCTAATGTCTTTGAAAAATGTACCGTTTACAGACATTTATATCTATTTATTCATATTATATAATTATTTTTTGCCTCCATACCCCTCTGGATGTAGATAGTTAAATTGTATGTCTTTGGTTTTGTTTTTTCTTTACATATTCATATTATTAAAAAGGGAATGGACAATGAACATTTGGAACAAGAAGCTATTGATACAAAACCTTTGACTCTGTACAATTTTGATACTAACAGCTGTAAATCCATTTGGACTTGTCAACTGTTGTGAAATTTCCTAATAAAAAGATAATAACAAAAAAAAAAGAAAAATGTACCGTTTCAAGTAAAAGTGGCAAGATTTCGAGAAAAAAAAATATTTCAAGTTAGTCTGTATTAAATGAAGCTAAAGTTGAACCCAGATTACAAAAAAGTTAAGACGTTGTCTAAAACCTAAACAGACAAGACACTAAATTTAATGTTCACACAGATAAACTTTTGTTGTTTTTTCCCACACACACTATTAAATAGGCATGTTTAACACTGAAAGAAAGTTGTAATATTTTGACGAAAACTTTTGATATTAAGAGGAAAAAGTCTCACCTGCATCAGTCTGCATTAAGGTCTCAGATTCACCTGGATCCTGCACCTGCGTAGAGGCGGAGCACCTGATGATGTCACAGGCGGTGGGTGTGGCCGTGGGGGTGATGGAGGGGGCGGGGCTTAGGATGGAGGTTTGGTTCTCTAGAGTCTCCTCCAAGCTGCTGACGCTGCAAGTCCTCAAACTGTCGAGTGTCAGCGACGGAGCCACGCTGACGGACGCAAAGAAGTTATGAGCATTAAAATGATACATGGACTACTGTAAGGATGACCCTGTAATGCTGTTTTGTACTGTAACATTGTACTATGTTTTATTGGGTCTAATGATTAGTTTGTATTACTTATATTTCATTTTGAAACTCCATGGTGGATCATTTCTTTTTCTTTTTTCTATTTGCTCTTTTACATATGTCTACCTTTCCCAGTTTGTTCAAAGTTCTCAAATGTAATACGTTTAACTTTCTGTATCTTGTTTCTTGTTTTGTAAACAAAAAACCTTGATTGTGAGTGGCAGAAATACTATTGTATATTGTCTGAAAGTAAGCACTGTATGATAATGCTCTCACAAAATAAAAAGAAAAAATGATACATGGACAAGTTAAATATTACAATTTTATGATGCGTTCACACCAAATGCAAAGTGAATTTCGGCCTTGTGTTACTAGTCTGTGCAGGAGACCCAAGAGGAATTAAAAATAAAATTGATCTTGAATGAATCTCTGTGATTCAGTTTCTGTCCTGTGTCGCTGTTTGTACTTTCAGATATCTTAATTTACCGTTTCAGGTTCACCTTCAGCTGAATAAGTCATGTGATGAAAACCTAATGTTTTTTGACTTTGCTGCCTAGTAAAAGCTTTTAAATAACTAAATTAAGTAGTCTTTAATTGTTAAGAATTTTTAGGAAAAAATATGTATCCATCGCCTGAAAGTGGCCATTCTCATTCGTAAAAACAGGTCGACTAATGCTGTGGAGAGCACAATCAACAGAGGCCTTTATTTTAAAGAATTTAAAGGGCAAATAAAATGTGTTTATCCACCGCTTCTCTGACCGCTAGTCAGCTAATAATAATAATAATAATACATTAAACTAAGACACAACATCAAGCAGGAATCTATGTTGTCATAGTGTGAGTCAAGGCAACGCATTGCGTTTAAGTTTAAATATAATAAGTCCAACATAATAAAAAAATAAACACTATTCTAAAAAATCTGCAATATTTTGACTTAAATTTGAAACAATTACAACCTTTTTTTAAATAAAACAACTTTTAAATTTAAAAAATACAAAACAATTTCTTTTATCGAACAATTACATTTAAAAAAAAAAAAAAAAAATTCTGACTTGTTTGTCCAAGTATTTGGAATGATTACTAATATGTTGCGATTTATTTTGTTTTATTTATTTTGTTTTCTTATTTTATTTTATTTATTTTTCTCTGCTATATCTGTAGCCGGATGATTCTTCCTTTTAAATGTTCTCTAATGAAATGATAAATTATAAATGTATACAGCTGATATTGACACTACAGACATCTGAATGAATGATTTTTGCAGTATAACATTTGTCGGGTAAATATGAATGTAGAATTTTTTAACAGTATTGCATGTATGTATTAATTGAGTTTGTTAGTTTTTCTTGTATGTACTGTTTTTGTTTATTTTGTTTGTGTTGTTTGTATGTCATTTTCTATGTCTTTTTAGTCAGCTAATGGGGATCCATTCAATAAACAATAAACAATATTTAACCTTTGGCTGTCGACATGATTCAATAAGAATGAATATTTAAAAAGACAAAGTGGGCTGGCAGTGGGACCAGCTGTTACCTGCTCATCTGGTCCTGATGGGGGTCAGGTTTGGCGCTGTATAGGTCCAGACCGGTAGACAGCAGGGGGGCAGGAGGCTGGGGGAGGTCTGAGGAGGACAGGTTCTCCTTCTCCTCCTCCTCCTCCTGGCTGGAGGAAGTGGGAGGCTCCTGGTTTAGTTTGGCCCTGGAACTGGCTGTGGTTCCCAGGTATCCAAGCCGAGGAGGCCCCTGCTGGACTGCGGAGACCGTGCTGCTGTTGTGGGCCACCAGAGTCCCAGTGGTGACGTCTGATTGGTTAAAGAAGAAGAAGAAGAAGAAGAAGGTGAGAGAAGAAAAAAAAAAAACTGCTGACGGGTAAATATAGAACTCCAGGCGATAACATACTGGAAACGTGAAAACATACACTACCGGTCAAAAGTTTTAGAACACCCCAATGTTTCCATTTTTTATTGAAATTCAAGCAGTTCAAGTCAAATGAACAGCTTGAAAGGGTCCAAAGGTAAGTGGTGAACTGCCAGAGGTAAATAAAAAAAGGTAAGCTTAACCAAAACTGGAAAATAATGTACATTTCAGAATTATACAAGTAGGCCTTTTTCAGGGAACAAGAAATGGGTTAACAACTTAACTCTATGGAGTCTTGGGCTATTTTGTCCATTTTTGAATTATTTTTCATGTCTTTGTAAGTCATTTTGTGTCTTTTGGTGTCTTTTTTTTGTCAATTTGTGTCTTTTATGTTGGTCATTTTGTGTCTTTTTTTAGTCCTTTAGTTCAACATAAAATGTGATTTTGAATCTTTTTTTTATTTTCAAAACACTATCATGCTCAATAAAGAATTTTAAATGTTGCAAATGTGCATTCATTTCAGAGTACACTGAGACATTAAACTGCATCATTTTCAATTAAATTCTGGAAAAGTTGGTGTGTTCTAAAACTTTTGACCAGTAGTGTATATTTTGGACTTTTTCTGGACTGTGACCAGGGGGGTGGGGGCCTGGATTTGATACAGAGACAGAAGACAGTTTGACCTCCAACCACCTTGTGAGTTTTACCGCAGAAAGAAAACCCAACAACAACAACACAAACACCCAGTTGTCCACACACACACACACACACACACACCTCGCAGCATTTCTCTGCATGGGACCACAGTTTGTCGCCTGCGTGTTGGGCGACACAGGGCTTGTTGGGAAATCTCGCAGGAACTTCTACGACGAAGGACTGACTGGCTGCGTCTCGCTGTGATCACACACACATACACACACTCTTACGGAGTCCCTCAGGGTAGAATCCTGGAGCTTCTGTTCTTTTGTTCTTTCTACGTCTTCTCCAGAAGTTTGTGGTTCATACACCTCAGACCTGAGCTGTGGCTGTTCTTTAAAGTAGAACTTGAATGTATTTTTCTAATATATGCCAAATGTTCACTTGTGTACTTATTTAACTGAAATTGTAATTTCAAAATGGAAGAAATTAAAATTGTATTTTTCTGCATGGGACATGAATTATATCAATCCTTAGATCAAACGAAGACTTGTGGTACAGAAAATATCTGGCCGCGTCCTTCACCAGTCATGCTCAGCCAACAAACGCCCACTCAAAGCAGACTTCCTGTTTTCAGTCTATAATGATTTCTGCAAGTCATCAGAAAACCAGATATAAAAACAAACTAAATGACTCACCACCACTGTTGTTGTCGTGTTCTTTCTGAGCCAACTCAGTCGAGGTGACCTCGCTGCTCGACTCAGAGTTCACCTGAAAAACAAACAATTAAACTTTATTTACCAACTGTCAAGGTGTTGAGCATCACAGTGTTGCGTTTACTGTCTCTCAGGTGTGAATAAGGTGCATTTAGTGTCTCTCAAGTGTGTATCAGCTGCTTTAAGTGTCTCTCAGGTGAGCTTCAGACGTGCTTAGTTTGAAACAGGTGTGTTAATGCCATTCAGGTGTGGTCACTGTGTCTCAGGTGTGAATCAGGTGTGTTTAGCATCTCTCAGGTGTGAATCAGGTGGGCAACCCGCTCTACCAACTGAGCCTCAGCAGCCCCCTTAAGCGTCTCTCAGGTGTATATCGGGTACGTTTAGTGTCTCTCAGGTGCGTTTAGAGTCTCTCAGGTGTGTTTAGCGTCTCTCAGGTGTGTTTTTTTGTTGGGTTTCAGATGTGTTTCTTGAATTTCGGGTGTGTTTTTGTGTTTCAGGTGTGTTGGTACCGATGCGTTGCCAACAATGCTCTCCTCTGAGATCCTGGTTGAAATTGAGACAGGAGGCAGAGCTCGGCTCGGCCACGCCCTGAAAACACAGCAGGAACAGACCGTTATCTCCATGACGATGACCACCAGTTAAAACTGTAGGCAAAGAAGAAGGTCATTTTGTTCCTCAGAGTCCCTGAGGACTGTGGTTGGACTGACCTGATTCTGTCCTGGAATCGGGACAGGAAGCGCGTGGAGATACTGAGTCGAGGGTTCAGGTAGTGTTTCTCCTCCGGAGGCTGCAGAGTCCTCGGGTCTGTGTCAAACTTCTCTGAAAAAAAGCATTGTGGACAGACTGATACAGGAGGAGACAGCATTGAGGACAGATGGATGGAGGACAGAGTGATGGAGGACAGATTGATGGAGGACAGAGTGATGGAGGACAGAGTGATGGAGGACAGAGTGATGGAGGACAGATGGATGGAGGACAGATGGATGGAGGACAGATGGATGGAGGACAGAGTGATGGAGGACAGATTGATGGAGGACAGAGTGATGGAGGACAGATGGATGGAGGACAGATGGATGGAGGACAGATGGATGGAGGACAGAGTGATGGAGGACAGAGTGATGGAGGACAGAGTGATGGAGGACAGATGGATGGAGGACAGAGTGATGGAGGACAGATGCATGGAGGACAGATGGATGGAGGACAGATGCATGGAGGACAGATGCATGGAGGACAGAGTGATGGAGGACAGAGTGATGGAGGACAGATTGATGGAGGACAGAGTGATGGAGGACAGAGTGATGGAGGACAGATGGATGGAGGACAGAGTGATGGAGGACAGATGAATGGAGGACAGAGTGATGGAGGACAGATGGATGGAGGACAGATTGATGGAGGACAGATTGATGGAGGACAGAGTGATGGAGGACAGAGTGATGGAGGACAGATGGATGGAGGACAGATGGATGGAGGACAGAGTGATGGAGGACAGATGGATGGAGGACAGAGTGATGGAGGACAGAGTCATGGAGGACAGAGTGATGGAGGACAGATGGATGGAGGACAGAGTGATGGAGGACAGAGTGATGGAGGACAGAGTGATAGAGGACAGAGTGATGGAGGACAGAGTGATGGAGGACAGATTGATGGAGGACAGAGTGATGGAGGACAGAGTGATGGAGGACAGATTGATGGAGGACAGATGGATGGAGGACAGATGGATGGAGGACAGAGTGATGGAGGACAGAGTGATGGAGGACAGAGTGATGGAGGACAGATGGATGGAGGACAGATGGATGGAGGACAGAGTGATGGAGGACAGATGGATGGAGGACAGAGTGATGGAGGACAGAGTCATGGAGGACAGAGTGATGGAGGACAGAGTGATGGAGGACAGAGTGATGGAGGACAGATGGATGGAGGACAGAGTGATAGAGGACAGAGTGATGGAGGACAGAGTGATGGAGGACAGAGTGATGGAGGACAGATTGATGGAGGACAGAGTGATGGAGGACAGAGTGATGGTGGTGAGGAGAGTTTGTTACCATCAGTCAGACTTGAGGCCAGAGTGTCAAAGTGGTTCTTCAGGGAGTTTCTGTCCTCGTCGTCCTCGAGGCCCAGACTGCCCACAGAGCTGCCCTGACTGAGGGAGTCTGTATCTGATGGAGAGACGGGCTTTAATAATCTCACATAATAATATTTTATTAATAATAAAAGGGGCGTGCTGTTTTCTGACCGGCATCGTGCTGCTGCTCCAGACTTCCTGCTGAGCCTTCAGAGAGGGCCGAGTCCGGACTCAGCTGAGTGCTCCACACTGGCCCCACCCCCTGACCTCTGACCTCCAACTGGGTGAGAGACTGTGGAGGGTCAGCCACACCCTCCACGTCAAACTCCCTGAGCACACAAACACACAAGAACATATTCATTTATAAGTTTACAACTACCCATATCCCCCCAAAATTGTGACATATCTTAAACCAGTGTTTCCCCTATATGCATTTTAGGAAACATTAGTATGGGACACATTTGATACCTGATGAAGAGCCTCACCTGTCAGCGGTGGTGTTGGGGTAGAGGATGTAGCTGCTCCTGTTCTCACCTGGATTCTGCAGCACCTGAACATCACACACAGTCAGAGACAGTCAGGTGTCTCACCTGCTCACTCAGTTTACAGAGAATAGTTTCCACTAAGAGTAAACACACACATTTCCATCCTCAGAGAACATCATTTGTTTTGCAAATTAAAATATTCATATACCATCACCTTGAGGCTACACAAAACCATAACCAGTTCTTTTGGTTTACTTACCTCTACTTTGTTTTTAGTTTGGCTCATGTCCCATCCACTAACATGGAGGGGGAGGGGATTAGAACCTATACTTCCAGATGTCCATTTTATATACAGTCTGTGGTTTATTTCATCAAGACTGTCTGGTTTAACTACCTGAAAATAATGAAATCATAAATCATCACCTCCTCCTCTTCCTCCTCCTCTTCATCCTCTCCCAGCAGACTCTCCAGACTCTGAGGGTGGAAGTCCTCCTCTTCCTCTTCCTCCTCTTCCTCCTCTCTCTGCTCCTCCTCCTCCTCCTGACTCTTGGTGGGACTCGGGGAGAAGTTGGAGCAGATGGTCAGAGGGTTCAGCTGCTCCGTCCACCGGCTCCGCACCTGACGAGGCTCGGTGCCTGACGGGACGGTGGAGGAGGCTCCACCCTGGCCCTGCTGAACACACATCATACATTCAAAACATAAAATCAATCCCCTGACTGACTGATTATCTGTAGAGCAGGGGTGTCAAACTCAAATACACAATGGGCCAAAATCTAAAACTTGAATAAAATCGCGGGCCAACATTGAACAAATAAACCTTTTAATATATACCAAACATGTTTTGCTTTAACATTAAATATGGAACCAGCAACGCTTATAAACATACAATATATAACTAAATAGTGCAGACATGCAAAATCAAATTTCAAATAAAAAACACAATGTCATTAATTTATTAAATAAAAATTAAATAAAAGTCGTATGCCTCTTTTCTATTTACATCCTTCTGATTTAAATATCAAAATAAAGTTTTTCAACAGGTTAATACATTTAAAAATAAAATAACAATAATAAATCTAGCATTAGCGGTAAATGCGACGTATAATACCGGCAGGTCAGCTTTTATAGTACAATAATTATATAATAATTTGGTATTGCCTTGCGGGCCAAATAAAATTACACTGCGGGCCAAATTTGGCCCGCGGGCCAGAGTTTGACACCCTTGCTGTAGAGTGATCAGTAATGAAGAGAACAACAGTGAACTGACCAGTTTTCTGAACCACATGGGCAGCTTCCCGTTGGTCTGAAGCAGTGGAGCATCTGAAACAACAACAACATTCAAATACTGTCTGTCTGTGGTCTGTCACTCTTCCTCCTCCTCCTCCTCCTCCTCCTCCTCCTCCTCCTCCTCACCATGAGCAGAGTCCAGTCTGTCCGGTGTCCCGAGGTCTGTCTCCTCCTCCTCCTCCAGCGTCTGAGGCAGCTGAGCTGACGGCCCAGTGATGAAGGTCTCCCTCCTGAAACAACAACAGCAACACAGTGAACACCTGAAGCTTCCTGCTGCAGCAGCTCTCCTTCATCAGCCTCATCCTCACTCACCTGATGCTCTGCTGCCTCGGTGCAGCTGGCAGTTTGAGCCCACGCCTCTTCCTCATCGTCTTCGTCATTTGAGGGTCTAGACGCCACACAAACACACAACTACACAAAAAAGAACACACAATTCATTATTATTTAAGGCTTAATTCTAACACATAAGAACACAGAGAATGTTTACCTGTCTCTAAAAAAGAGTTGACTTGACTCTAATAAAAGGAGTTTACTTGAGTTTAATAAAGGAGTTTACTCGACTTTATTAAAGGAGTTTACTCAACTTTAATAAAGGAGTTTACTCGAGTTTAATAAAGGAGTTTACTCGACTTTATTAAAGGAGTTTACTCGACTTTATTAAAGGAGTTTACTCGACTTTATTAAAGGAGTTTACTCGACTTTATTAAAGGAGTTTACTGGAATATAATAACGGAGTTTACTTGACTCTAATAACAGAGTTTACTGGACTCTAATAACGGAGTTTACTGGACTCTAATAACGGAGTTTACTGGACTCTAATAACGGAGTTTACTGGACTCTAATAACGGAGTTTACTGGACTCTAATAACGGAGTTTACTGGACTCTAATAACGGAGTTTACTGGACTCTAATAACGGAGTTTACTGGACTCTAATAACGGAGTTTACTGGACTCTGATAACGGAGTTTTCTGGACTCTGATAACGGAGTTTTCTGGACTCTGATAACGGAGTTTTCTGGACTCTGATAACGGAGTTTTCTGGACTCTGATAACGGAGTTTTCTGGACTCTGATAACGGAGTTTTCTGGACTCTGATAACGGAGTTTTCTGGACTCTGATAACGGAGTTTTCTGGACTCTGATAACGGAGTTTACTGGACTCTGATAACGAAGTTTACTGGACTCTGATAACGGAGTTTACTGGACTCTGATAACGGAGTTTACTGGACTCTGATAACGGAGTTTACTGGACTCTAATAACGGAGTTTACTGGACTCTAATAACGGAGTTTACTGGACTCTAATAACGGAGTTTACTGGACTCTAATAACGGAGTTTACTGGACTCTAATAAAGGAGTTTACTGGACTCTAATAAAGGAGTTTACTGGACTCTAATAAAGGAGTTTACTGGACTCTAATAAAGGAGTTTACTTGTCTCTAATAAAGGAGTTTACTTGTCTCTAATAAAGGAGTTTACTTGTCTCTAATAAAGGAGTTTACTTGTCTCTAATAAAGGAGTTTACTTGTCTCTAATAAAGGAGTTTACTTGTCTCTAATAAAGGAGTTTACTCGACTTTATTAAAGGAGTTTACTCGACTTTATTAGAGGAGTTTACTCGACTTTATTAAAGGAGTTTACTCGACTTTATTAAAGGAGTTTACTCGACTTTATTAAAGGAGTTTACTCGACTTTATTAAAGGAGTTTACTCGACTTTATTAAAGGAGTTTACTCGAGTTTAATAAAGGAGTTTACTTGTCTCTAATAAAGGAGTTTACTTGTCTCTAATAAAGGAGTTTACTCGAGTTTAATAAAGGAGTTTACTTGTCTCTAATAAAGGAGTTTACTTGTCTCTAATAAAGGAGTTTACTCGAGTTTAATAAAGGAGTTTACTCGTCTCTAATAAAGGAGTTTACTTGTCTCTAATAAAGGAGTTTACTTGTCTCTAATAAAGGAGTTTACTTGTCTCTAATAAAGGAGTTTACTTGTCTCTAATAAAGGAGTTTACTCGACTTTATTAAAGGAGTTTACTCGACTTTATTAGAGGAGTTTACTCGACTTTATTAAAGGAGTTTACTCGACTTTATTAAAGGAGTTTACTCGACTTTATTAAAGGAGTTTACTCGACTTTATTAAAGGAGTTTACTCGACTTTATTAAAGGAGTTTACTCGAGTTTAATAAAGGAGTTTACTTGTCTCTAATAAAGGAGTTTACTTGTCTCTAATAAAGGAGTTTACTCGAGTTTAATAAAGGAGTTTACTTGTCTCTAATAAAGGAGTTTACTTGTCTCTAATAAAGGAGTTTACTCGAGTTTAATAAAGGAGTTTACTCGTCTCTAATAAAGGAGTTTACTTGTCTCTAATAAAGGAGTTTACTTGTCTCTATTAAAGGAGTTTACTTGAGTTTAATAAAGGAGTTTACTTGTCTCTATTAAAGGAGTTTACTTGAGTTTAATAAAGGAGTTTACTTGTCTCTAATAAAGGAGTTTACTCGACTTTATTAAAGGAGTTTACTTGACTCTAATAAAGGAGTTTACTTGACTCTAATAAAGGAGTTTACTTGACTCTAATAAAGGAGTTTACTTGACTCTAATAAAGGAGTTTACTTGTCTCTAATAAAGGAGTTTACTTGTCTCTAATAAAGGAGTTTACTTGTCTCTAATAAAGGAGTTTACTTGTCTCTAATAAAGGAGTTTACTTGTCTCTAATAAAGGAGTTTACTTGTCTCTATTAAAGGAGTTCACTTGAGTTTAATAGAGGAGTTTACTTGTCTCTATTAAAGGAGTTTACTTGAGTTTAATAAAGGAGTTTACTTGTCTCTATTAAAGGAGTTTACTTGAGTTTAATAAAGGAGTTTACTCAACTTTATTAAAGGAGTTTACTGGACTCTAATAAAGGAGTTTACTCGTCTCTAATGAAGGAGTTTACTCGTCTCTAATAAAGGAGTTTACTCGACTTTATTAAAGGAGTTTACTTGACTTTAATAAAGACGAGTAAACTCCTTTAATAGAGACAAGTTAACTCCTTTATTAAAGTCAAGTAAACTCCTTTAATAAAGGAGTTTACTTGACTCTAATAAAGGAGTTTACTTGTCTCTAATAGAGGACAGTTTGCCTGTACATAATGAAGCACAGTCTACCTGTCTCCGGAGACAGTGATGAGGTGGCTGCAGTCCTGACTGAACCTCATACAGGTGACGATCTCTGGGGAAACAAACTCAGCTGGTAAATCACACCTTAAGACAGAAAAAAAGGACACCCAGTGCTTTAGAAACAATTCTTGGATTTACTCACCGGAGTGTCCGAACAGGGTGGCGACACACTCTCCTGACTCGTAGTCAAAGATGGTGATGTTTTTGTCGGAGCAGCTGGTGGCAAAGAACGAGCCAGAAGGATCCATCTGAACCTGCAGCCAATCACATCACAGCAAGAGAGATGATGATGATGGTTCTTGTTATATGTATTATTTTACTTCCTCTGTATTCATGTCTTTGTGCTGCTTCAGCACCTGAACAACTTAAGACTATTCATTTAATGCTTTGAATTGAAGAGACACAAACTTATTTTGGCAGCCAGAGAGACAGATCAAAAAGGAATTCATTTTTTTTTTATTAAAGTATTTATTTAATTTTTCAACATATAGTACAGACACTTACAAACAACCGAGACAGACACCAAAAACAGACAAGAAAAAAAAAAAAAATTTTAATTAAATAAATACATTAAATTAAAATTTTAAAAAAAATTAAAAAAATTAAAAAAATGTAAAAAAAAAAAACAGGCAGTCAACCCAAAGCGAGGACAACAACATACGCTTACTGTGACAAGTCCTTAATGTATTGAACAAAATAATCCCATACTAAATGGAAATTCCCTTTAACATTGTTTTTCCTGGCAATCATATATTCAAATGATGCAGTCTCTGTCATCAGTTGGGTCCACTCTGCAAGTTTAATATTTACTTTGATTGTCTGGACTGTGATTTATCAATGTGTCCTCACCTTGAGCAGAGCTCCTTCATCGCTGGACGAGCCTTTCAAACACTTTTTCAGCTTCCCAGTTTCCACGTTGTACACCCTGAAAACACAGAAAAGTCGGTGTTCATCAGCTGATCATCCCAATTATAATTTAACTATCACGTTTTGTTTTTTTTCTTGTTTCTGACCTGACGTTTCGGTCCTGACAGGCGATGGCGACGTGCGTCCTTGATGAGTCCAGGTCCATGTCGTACAGCATGGTTTTCTCCACCACATGGTGTCTCCTGGAGAACGCCGGACCGTCTGCCGTCTGAACATACGACATCATGAACAGAGAAGTTACGGGACACAGGGATCAGCAGTTTGTATCTGAATAAAGCTTCTTTAAATCTCTAAACCCCAACTAGCCATTTCTGGGCATTTCTTTTGCACCTTTTTCTCACTGTGGCCTTGTATTTTACTTTAGAGTTTTTATATCTTTAGGGAAAAATATAAAAAATCTTTCCTGCCACATGCCATCACACTGTACAATAACAAATATTCTGGTTCATTACATACCGTCGTTATGCACTTTATGTGTTTTTATGCACACTGTTCATTGCACCGTATTTGTTTCAAGGCACCAACATTTTTATACTGCATATTCATATTTATTCTGCACTGGAATTCTACTCCTTAATACATACTCCTTCTGTAGACACTTTATTTTTATTTTTACATTACATTTTATTGTATTTTTATATTTTATTGCTTGAAGTATGCCTAGGTTGTTCTTTTTATTTAATTGTGTTGTTATTGTCTCTGTGTGTAATGCTGCTGCTACACTGTAATTTCCCAGCTTGGGATAAATAAAGTATATCTATCTATCTATCTACAAAAATCATGGCTAGAAGTGTAAACTAAAAAAAAATTATATTTTGCAGAATAACACAGTTATAATAAATCACAAGTTGTTTTTTTTTTTTTTTTTTCTTTTAAATGTTGATTAAAATGGAATTTATATATACACAACACCTGTCCAAGTTTCCATCAGGGTCACGAATGTTAGAAAAAAAATGTTTGTTCCACATATTACAAGTTTTTAACTATTTTCATTTTTACAGCCTCTCTTGTCCTCTCCTCTCTGCTCTGTGTAAACAGCCTGCAGTTCTATCGGATTTTAAGTGAATATTTGTAAAAAAAAATACCAGTAGAATACATAGTTGATTTTGAGGAAATATCACAATATTAATATTTGTTTTGGTAAATTTTTCTAATGGAAACTTTCGAAACTTAAACTCAGACAATTATACTCGTCTTTACAGTTTCTTTCTTAAGTGTATTTTTTGCGACCTCTTAAAGAATACATGCTTTTGGGGTTCAGAGGGCTAATAAAAACAGAAGTGCATTGATATCTGTTAATATTTAAGCCAACCTGCTCAGCTGTCTGGAAGTATATGCTTTTGTCGGCTCCACAGCTCACCATCCGGACCTCAGGACTCTCACCTGGAGCACAGGTAACACAGGTAACACAGGTAACACAGGGAACCATTTCTGTCTGGACACAAAAGGGCTGCACAGACTTTCTGTCAGTCTGTGTAGTGATACATTTTCTACTCTTGGATCTTTGTAAAAACAAAGTCAGTGTGAACAGGAACCTGACGAGAAAAGTATGATTTTTCCCCTGAATGAGCAACATACAGGTTTACCTGTGTGGAGCAAGGTTATAATAGTTTTGGATTTTTCATTACTTTAAGTTTTAATTTTGTTGTGAATTTTTCTTTTCAAATTCAGTTAGTTTTAGTTAGTTTTTAGAGTGAGTTTTCTAGTTTTAGTTTAGTTTTTAGTTTTTGAAAATGCTTAGTTTTAGTTTAGTTTTTATTAGTTTTAGTGTTAGTTTTAGTTTTTTTTGTAATGGGCTATGTGTTGGGTGCCAGATTCAAAGAGGTCATAATAAATTTTGCCTTTATTTCCTTTGGTTTATCATCTCAGCCCCAATAAGGTTATTAACTCTTACAGTTCTGGGTGTTTTGAATTTTGGTTCTAGTGTAAACATCCCAGTCTCAGTAAACATATTTACCATGTGTTGCATGTTCAAATAGAAACACTGAATTATGAATGAAAAAAGTTGACAAAAACGAAAACTAAGGACATTTTCACTATAATTTCAGTTAGTTTTGTAACCACACAATACAGTTTCAGTTAGTTATGTTTTTTTAAAAGCTCTAGTTTTTATTTTCATTTCAGTTAACGAAAATGTTTTTTCAATTCTAGTTTTCGTTATTTCGTTAGTTTTCGTTAACTATAATAACCTTGGCGTGGAGCATAAGAGGTTACTAACCGGTGAACTTGATAGCAGTGATGGAGGCTGAGTGGTCGTTCAGCGTCTGCTCCAGACTGTAGTTCTTGTCCAGGTTGAAGACGTGGATTAGTCGATCCCTGCTGGCCGACGCCAACAGCTTCACACCTGAAACAGCAAAGAGTCAACATGCTGGCGTTTACTTCACAAAATGAGCATCCAACCTCTCAAGCTACAACTGAAAACTTCTCATATGACTCTAAAGAAGACACAGATCCAGATTTACCTACATGTCAGTGTAGAGCAGGGGTGTCAAACTCTGGCCCGCAGTGTAATTTTATTTGGCCCGGAAGGCAATACCAAATTATTATATTATTGTACTATAAAAGCTGACCCGCTGGTATTATATGGCGCATTTACAGCTAATACTACAAATCCCACAATGCCCTGCTGTTGTTTTGGCGCGTCAATCAGGACAGGACCCAGAAACGCTCCTCTGTGACAGTCGTCATAGCAACCTCAAGCTAGAGCTGTCTCCCAGCTACCCCTTCCCAAAAATGGCGAAAAGAAAGGCAGAATTTATTAACCTGTTGAAAAAGTTTATTTTGATATTTAAATCACAAGGATGCAAATAGAAAAGAGGCATATGATTTTTATTTAATTTTTATTTAATAAATTAATGACATTGATGTGTTTTTTATTTGAAATTTTATTTTGCATGTCTGCACTATTTAGTTATATATTGTATGTTTATAAGTGTTGCTAGTTCCATATTTAATGTTAAAGCAAAACATGTTTGGTATATATTAAAAGGTTTATTTGTTCAATGTTGGCCCGCGATTTTATTCAAGTTTTAAATTTTGGCCCATTGTGTATTTGAGTTTGACACCCCTGCTTTAAACCCTCTGGCAGGATGATGGGTTAAGAGGGTCAGAGTGCAGTACTGTTCATAACCTTTGACCTGAGGTCTTACCTGTAGATGTGGGGGAGAACTCCAGACACAACACCTCCGAGTCATGAGCCTCAATCTTTACCAGCTCGTCCAGGAACTCCAGACCAAAGATACTAAACACACAGACACAGCTCATTGTAAATACGTCCAGTTAGAATGTAGTTTTGCGGTTTCACCACGTTTTTGTTGCAGCAGCAGCATGTCAGCTGATCTTTATTGTGTCTCAGTTTAAACTTTTCAGTCTCAGGATCATCCCTGATAAATGCCGTGTTTAGGACAGTAACTAGAGTCCAAGAAAATATTTATAAAGTCAAAATTGAGCACACTTTCACCTATAAGGGTGAACATTGTCTGCATATATATATTATACGAGCCATCTGTTCATCATCCACTCATCACAGAAAGCAAATCGTATTTTAAATGCAGCTGAAATGTATGGCACCATGTGTTATGAACATTATCTGGTAGTATTTTTACAGAAAAAGTGACCAATATGATGCGCTGAAGGACTGTCGGACAGCTCAAACTCCAATGATAATGCCTATTATCTAATGTTTTTTGATAAACAAAAGACTCACAGAACACACAGTGAAGAGGTGTTTGGTTCCAGAGTGGTCCAGCAGAGGGCAGCAGAGAGACAACACTCAGTACAAAGTCCTCACAGCACAGGTGTGTGTGTGTGTGTGTGTGTCAAAGTTATTATAGTTAACGAAAACTAACGAAATAACGAAAACTAGAATTGAAAAAAACATTTTCGTTAACTGAAATAAATATAAAAACGAGAGTTTTTAAAAAAATGATAACTAACTGAAACTGTATTTTGTGGTTACAAAACTAACTAAAACTAACTAAAATTATAGTGAAAATGTCCTTTTCGTTTTTGTCAACTTTTTTCATTCATAATTCAGTGTTTCTATTTGAACATGCAACACATGGTGAATATGTTTACTGAGACTGGGATGTTTACACTAGAACCAAAATTCAAAACAGTTAATAACCTTATTGGGGCTGAGATGATAAACCAAAGGAAATAAAGGAAACATTTATTATGAACTCTTTGAATCTGGCACCAACACATAGCCCATTACAAAAAAACTAAAACTAACACTAAAACTAATAAAAACTAAACTAAAACTAAGCATTTTCAAAAAATAAAAACTAAACTAAAACTAGAAAACTCACTCTAAAAACTAACTAAAACTAACTGAATTTGATAACAAAAATTCACAACGAAATTAAAACTAAAACTAATGAAAAATCCAAAACTATTATAACCTTGGTGTGTGTGTGTGTGTGTCTCACCGCAGGTTTCCACAGCGGTCTCCAGCTGCCAGGTGTTGTCCATCAGGGCTGATCCCCAGTACTCTGATCCCAGCCTTCCCATCAGCCCCGGCGGCCTCCCCTCGCTCCCCCTCAGCCTGCAGGTGCTGCGTGTCCTCCCCCACGTACAGAATCCTCAGCAGGTCCTAAAAAACACACAGGAGAGGACCTTTATCCACCTACAGTGTATTTAAGTGGACTTATACATTTAATTTCTTAATTTAAAAAAATATATATATTTCTGAGTATTTCTACATTTACACATTTCATCATTATTGGGCGGGACATACTTTCCTAAAGTTTAGACAAATTATGTAAAATTTGTTATATACCATAATGTTGCAATGTAAACATGGATTGTATTTTTTTCTCATTTAAGTTCACATTTATTTTCCTGTAAAAAAAAAATTAATGGTTACACCAACTGACACTGCGTTAGATCACGTCATTGACCCATATGGTAGAAGTACTTGTACGTTGCTTACGTTGCTGTAGAGGTTTCTGTGTGCGGTCGGGGGCTCGGTGGTCCACAGTCTGACAGTGTTATCAGAGGAGCAGGTGAGGAAGGAGGACGGAGGCAGGCAGGCCTGAGACACATCTGACAGCTCCGGGTACACCTGAACACCAAGAGGACTCACTATTATACAGTATAAGTACTGGGGATGGGAATAATTCGGGTGGCTGTGGCTCAGCTGGTAGAGCTTTCGTCCAGTAAGTGGTAGCCTCGGCCACCAGTATGAAAAAGACTATGAATGTGTGAATGAGTTAGGGCTGGGCGATATGGCCCTGAAAGAATATCACGATATTTCAGGCTATTTTTGCGATAACGATTATTCTTCACGATATTACGAAATACTTAAAAAGATATAGAAAATATGTTTTTTTTAGTCTATATTAATAAATAAAAATCTAAAATGTAGTGTTAAGTGCAAATCTCAACAGTTGCCAAATACAAAAACGTTTACTCTTGACTCTTGAGTATGAGCAAATAATAAAAATAACCATTTAGGGGTTTCGGGGGCATATTTTAATGACATTTTGTAAAGGAGAATAAAGGTTCTTGTATGTTTTATTTAAGGCATCTTATTTTGACAGTCTTCTTGTAAGTTCTGTGGTGGATTCTGTTAACACACCGTGCTCTTATTTTGAAAGCTGCATGTGTTTAGCGACCGAGAGTAAGTAGCTTTTTGTGATTAAAACAACTTTAATTGTTAGCTAATATTAACCTTACGTCACTACATCAAGAAGTAGGAATGTTGCCAATATCATGATATGCGTTTTTTTAACCATAAAAAAAATATACCGATATTATCGTGAACGATACGATATGGCACACTCCTAGAATGAGCGTAGTGCGTAATGTAAAGCGCTTTGGGTAAAAGCACTATATAAGTGCAACCCGTTTACAGTAATTAATTTATGATTGATTAATGGTCGATCGTTCAGATCTGCGGCCGTACGTCAATAAGCCAGTGAGCTGAAAATTAAGTTGGATAAAGCTACAATTTTGAATATATTGAAGTTTATATTGAACGTTTCAATAACAATTATAATAACACACAAAGTTATTCATTAACAGTATAAATTTTAGCAAAACTAGCTTACTGTATCAAACCTTGCTAGCATGAATAATTAATTGTATCCAAAACTTATTTAAACACAAATATACGATTACTGTAAAAAAAAAAAATAAATAAATAACCTCATGCCTCTTCAGGGGCTAAAGCATGAAATAATTATCAGGATCAAGTCTCTTTTCATCCTTTCAAAATAAAAGTGTCCACTATCAAAAGAGGCTTTTCATTTGGGGTCCTTTTATGGAATATATGGAGAGTGTAGATTTAAGTAATGTGAGGAATGAAGCCGACGAGGCGTAGTTAGGGGTAATCTCTTGCAGTGATCTAAAATAAAAAAATTTTGATATGCGATTTCTTTATTCTGTGTGAATTGTACATCTGCATTTGTATTTTTGAACCATGCTAAATAGTGAAATAACCTGGGCTAACTTGTGATAAGATGGAGAAACTCTTATTATTATTATTCTGGTTGTTGTTTCTTTTGTTTGTTTGTTTTTGTTTCTGGTTTTGGTTTGTTTGTATTTTATATTTGTACTTTCACCTAAGTGTTGCTCTATGTTATCTTATAAATTCCTGATTTTCAAGGAAGGACAATCTGAATGCTGGACAATAATTTAGTTGCACCTGATGTCTCCTTTGTTGTGAGAGCACTCTTATTTCAGTATATTTATGTATTTTGGAAACATTTTGAAAACTGAATAAAGATAATGTTGCCAAAAAAAGGCTTTTGCATAGTAGTGTATATATATCTTTTATTTTGCCCATGTATACATGCTGAGATTAACCGATTATTAACGATATAAACAATTGAGTTGGCAGGTTTCTTCCAAACGCCCAGCCCTAATATGTACACCACTGTACCGGTACATCTGTATTTCTAGCATAATTGATAGTATCATTAAGGTATTTCTGCTAGTATTTGTAGTATTTATATTATCACTAAAGGAACAACTAAGATATACGACTCAAGGCTCAGAAAGTAAATTCAAAAAGCCGTGGCAACCGTTCCTACTATATGTTGAGAAGCTCCCTGTAGACTAAATGATCTCAAGGGCCCTGTGAATTTATTTATTTACTTATTTATTTTACTGTTTTTTGTTTTTACTTCTCTGTTCACCTCTGTCGGTTTTGTATAGCTGATTTGCATCATTTGTGAAGTTTTACCATTATTGCCTTTCTTTGTGTCAGAATGTCTGTTTATTTTTCTTATTGTCATTAACGCTAATATATTTGGGACATTCTAATCATGTTTATTTTTATTATTATTATTATTTCTTATTGATTTTATGGTGTGCGCACAATACATTTGAGTTTCTGGATGTGTTTGAGTTCATGGATGTTCTTGTGCTGTATGTATTATAAAAACCCAATAAAAATATTCACATAAATAATATATTATCACTAAAGTTTTTCTGGTAGTTTTTGCAGTATTTGTGGACTTACTTCTACGCTCCACACACAGCTGCTGTGGTACAGAGCAGAGTAGAGCTTCCCAGCGTTCCTCACATCTTTGACGTCCCACACATACACGCTGTGGTCATTGTACACGCAGGTCAGGTGTCTGGCGGCGGGGTCAAAGGTCAAAGCAAGCGTGTCAGGGTACTGAGCGCCTGGACTGGCAGGTAACAGACTGCTGTGGAAACAGACACACAATTATAGTATTCATTCACCGAGTGTTCTGTCAGTATCTCAGCAGGATGTGTGCAGTATTTGACCTGCTCTGGGTGAGGTCGACCCCGAGGCGGTGCGGCCGCTGCAGCGTGGTGATGTACTGCAGGTTAGAGGGGCTGAACACTCTGATGGCGCCGTCAGCACAACCACAGAAGATAAAGTCTTCACTGACCGCCAGACAGCTCGCTGACGACGTCTGTCAACAACAATAACAGTTATTGATTTGGTCATGTTTCCATCAACATACAGTACAGGCCAAAAGTTTTAGAACACCCCAATTTTTCCAGTTTTTTATTGAAAATCAAGCAGTTCAAGTCAAATGAACAGCTTGAAAGGGTCCAAAGGTAAGTGGTGAACTGCCAGAGGTAAATAAAAAAAGGTGAAAAATAATGTACATTTCAGAATTATACAAGTAGGCCTTTTTTCAGGGAACAAGAAATGGGTTAACAACTTAACTCTATGGAGTCTCGGGCTATTTTGTCAATTTTTGAATTCTTTTCATGTCTTTGTAAGTCATTTTGTGTCTTTTTTTGGTCATTTTGTGTCTTTTTTTAGTCATTTTGTGTCTTTTTTGTCATTTTGTGTCTTTTTTTGGTCATTTTGTGTCTTTTTTTAGTCCTTTAGTCCAACATAAAATGTGATTTTGAATATTTTTTTTTACTTTCAAAACACTATCATGCTCAATAAAGAATTTTAAATGTTGCAAATGTGCATTAATTTCAGAGTACACTGAGACATTAAACTGCATCATTTTCAATTAAATTCTGGAAAAGTTGGTGTGTTCTAAAACTTTTGACCAGTAGTGTATCTTGAATAATAAGAGCTCTTATTTTGAAAGGAATGATGGGAGGGTTCAAACTACAATGGTGCATTTTTAAGGAAGCCAGTGTTGCAGTATATTTTACAGGTGTACTTTTAAATGATACGGGTCTTTTTTTTTTTTTTTTACTGTCAACTTTATACTAGACAGACTTTATTGACATTCAGTTATATATACACTACCGGTCAAAAGTTTTAGAACACACCAACTTTTCCAGAATTTAATTGAAAATGATGCAGTTTAATATCTCAGTGTACTCTGAAATTAATGCACATTTGCAACATTTAAAATTCTTTATTGTCATGATAGTGTTTTGAAAGTAAAAAAAAAAGATTCAAAATCACATTTTATGTTGGACTAAAGGACTAAAAAAAGACACAAAATAACCAAAAAAAGACACTAAAAGTCGCAAAATGACCAAAAAAGACACAAAATTACTTACAAAGACATGAAAAGAAATAAAAAATAGCCCAAGACTCCATAGAGTTAAGTTGTTAACCCATTTCTTGTTCCCTGAAAAAGGCCTACTTGTATAATTCTGAAATGTACATTATCTTTCAGTTTTGGTTAAGCTTACCTTTTTTTATTTACCTCTGGCAGTTCACCACTTACCTTTGGACCCTTTCAAGCTGTTCATTTGACTTGAACTGCTTGAATTTCAATAAAAAACTGGAAAAATTGGGGTGTTCTAAAACTTTTGACCGGTAGTGTACAATTATGCACTTTGACCGAAATTCAGTTGCACTGGCTCACAGTGATTGTACTCTGGAATGTAAGATAAATAAAGTATAAATATAAAAATAGAATATTTATATTGCACAGAAGTGTAGCAGCAGAAGCTTTTATTCTGAAGTGATCCAGGTGTGTATTTGCTCCTCCTGACCTTGAGGTTGACCCAGGCCTCCAGCTGCCGGCTGCTGTTGAACAGACACAGCAGACCAGAGCTGGTGATGCAGTAAGTGCTGGACGCCATGACGCCGCGGCCACACGCCACCCCGCTGAACACACTGTTCTTATGGTCGCCTAGCAACCCTGACCGACCAATCAGAGGCACCGTGCTGTTCACCTGGACACAGGGAGATGATGGTTAGTTCCGAGTACCAAGGTTATTATAGTTAACGAAAACTAACGAAATAACGAAAACTAGAATTCAAAAAAACATTTTCGTTAACTGAAATAAAAATAAAAACTAGAGTTTTTAAAAAAAACTGTATTGCGTGGTTACAAAACTAACTAAAATTATAGTGGAAATGGCCTTAGTTTTCGTTTTTGTCAACTTTTTTCATTCATAATTCAGTGTTTCTATTTCAACATGCAACACGCAGTAAATATGTTTACTGAGACTGGGATGTTTACACTCAAACCAAAATTCAAAACACCCAGAACTGTAAGAGTTAATAACCTTATTGGGGCTGAGATGGATAAACCAAAGGAAATAAAGGCAAAATTTATTATGACCTCTTTGAATCTTGCACCCAATACATACCCATTACAAAAAACCTAAAAGTAACACTAAAACTAATAAAAACTAAACTAAAACTAAGCATTTTCAAAAAATTAAAACTAAACTAAAACTAGAAAACTCACTCTAAAAACTAACTGAATTTGAAAAGAAAGATTCACAACGAAATTAAAACTAAAACTAACGAAAAATCCAAAACTATTATAACCTTGCCGAGTACTGCAAAGCGAGCTATGATTGGCTGAGCAGACGGGAGACTAAATGTGATTGGTTCATTAGAGGTCAGGTTGGTACCCGTCGTTCCTTGGAGGCGTCCAGGTACCAGAACTTGACGTGTCTGCTTCCTGCGGTGACGAAGTAGCCGTTGTCCTGAGAGAAAGAGACGGCGAACACTCGGCTGGACACTTTGTTGGAGGCGATGATCGAACCTTTCTGCTCAAACACACAAAGTCAGAAATGAATACATATTTATAAATATTAACCAAAATATGTAGTAACGTACATTTAAATCCTTTATGTATCAAGTCAAGTCAAAGTTTATTTATAGAGCACATTTAAAAACAACCTCAGTTGACCAAAGTGCTGTACAGTTATTAAAATAGAATAAATCATACACAAATAGGTATAAATAAAAACAATAAAATACTAAAAACAGTAAAAACAATAAAATAGTAATAAAAACTCAATCCAAAACAGTGTTAGAGATTAAAAAAAAGACAAATAAAAGGGTAAAAAAGTAAAAAAGAAATGTATGTATAATGTACTTATTTTAATGAAAGTATTTCTGGCACTGTTTGGAGTCTTCCTAAAATTACTAAAGTATTTCCAAAAGTACAGGAAGTATTTCTGGTATTACTGAAGTGACGGTGTTAGTACTGGAAGTTTTTCTGAAGTTATTCAAGTGACTTTGATAACAGTGGATGAGTCCACAGTTGACTGATTGTTTGGCATTTTGACAAGAAACAACAGTTTCTCTGTCATCACAGTATTCGACACAATGAGCGATGCGAGGGGACGAACAAACAGCCAATCAGCGTCATGGTCAGGACTAATAACGTTGTCAAGGACGTTTTGTCGTTCAATATAAAAGGGTAAGGCTGACTAATGACACATGATTTGGCTTTTTCATCCCACTTTTGACTCAGTCATAACTTTTTTTGGGCATCTTTGTGGGCTTCTGACTGTTCCTCTTTGCAACTCGTCTAGAGCCTGAATCACTTGAAGCCTGGAAAGCGGATACGTCGTTTTGTAGTATTTGTATAAGCTCTCAAATACTTTTTGAATTTCATTTAAAAAAAAAAATCTATTATTTAGTAGAAGCGTTGACACTTCTGTTGAATTTCCAGAAAAACTTCAGGTTTTAGGGGCTTATTTTAAAATCGCCCAGAGGTTTTACAGGCGTTTCAGGCCTCAATGGGTTAAGACCAACATGTTCCAGTTAACTCTGTTTTCATCTTTTTTTCGCCCATACATGGTGTGTTTTCACTTCATCAGTTTTCTTGCTCACCCTCCAGTCCCACACACTGACGGTCATGTCGTGTTGGTATCCCACGGAGATGATGTAGCAGCTGTTGGTGGAGAACGCCACGCAGGAAACTCCGTATTTATGAGACTGAACCTCGGCCACCTGACCTCCGCCCACCTCCCACACCCGCACACAGGGCATGTGACCGCTCTGAAACACACACACACACACACACACACACACACACACACAGACTTACACACCTTCAGCTGTGGCATCTGCAGAGAGAGACAGCAGCATCATCTCTTACAGCTCTTACCTCACCAGTGACCAGGTGTTTACCATCATGGGAGAAGGAGAGAGCGCTGAATGGTTTTCTGAAACACAAACACAATAAAAACACCTTCACAACATGCACTAAACTGAAAAAATTCTGGGATGAGGTTTTTGATGCACTTGGAAAAGTATTCCAGAAAAGTTTTAATAAAGATCCCAAGATGGTAATGTTTGGACTCATACCAAATTACATAACTGGAAGGGGGAAAAAATATCTTTTACAAATATTACTGATTTCAGCTCTTAAATGTATTACTGTTAAATGGTTAAAACCCTCCAACATACAATATGTGGATTGAGAAGGTCTGGGAAATGTATCACATGGAACAAATAACTTACTGCTTGAGGCTTCAAAAAGATATATTTGTTAACAGATGGAGACCTGCCATGACGATACTAATGCAATAATTTCATGTTACCTTTATTTTATTTTACTTTATTTCACTTAATTTAATTTGATTCATTTCCATTAACACAGTTTATTATTTATTTACTTAGTTTGTTTGTGTTACTTTGGTTTAACCATATCATTTATACATACTTGACCTGATGTATATGCTTTAATGCTGTATTAAGCAGATCACAAATGAAAAACAGCAGACTAAATGTGAATTTGTATATATATGTTTGTATATGCTGCAAATATTCAAATAAAATTTAAGTTTAAAAAAAAAAAAAAACACCTCCCCCCAGCTATCAGACCAACTTACCTGCACGTGTTGATAATATGACTCTGTTTGTTCTTCTTTGGGTGAAGCAACACGATGACACACCTGAAATATAAACAAAGAACGACTTAATCAAAAAAACTAAAATCACAGAAAACTTTTCATGTTTATCCCTTTTGAGGAAGAGGAGCGGGAGCTTACCCTGCAGGATAGGCAATGAGCCCAGATTTGGGGTCAGAGGTCAAACCGCTGCTGCTGGCTGTACTGATCCCCAAAACTTTCTCTAGACTCACCTGAAACAGCACACACACACACACACCAAACTGCAATCAAAAACCTCACAATTTGATAAACTGTAACTCCCTCAGCAGATTTTTAAATTTTCTCCCAGCTTTTTCAACAAGAACTTAATTCTATAACATTAGAGACTAGATAGATAGATTAGAGACATAGATTAGATAGATAGATAGATGGAAGGATGGATGGATGGACGGATAGATGGATAGATAGATAGATAGATAGACTTTATTTATCCCAAGCTGGGAAATTACAGTGTAGCAGCAGCATTACACACAGAGACAATAACAACACAATTAAATAAAAAGAACAACCTAGGCATACTTCAAGCAATAAAATATAAAAATACAATAAAATGTAATGTAAAAATAAAGTGTCTAAAGAAGGAGTATGTATTAAGGAGTAGAATAGAATTCCAGTGCAGAATAAATATGAATATACAGTATAAAAATGTCGGTGCCTTGAAACAAATAAGGTGCAATGAACAGTGTGCATAAAAAACACATAAAGTGCATAACGAACGGTATGTAATGAACCAGACTATTTGTTATTGTACAGTGTGATGGCATGTGGAAGGAAAGATTTTTTGTATCTGTATCTGATTTCTTTGTATCTGACTGAAGTTTCAGTTAATTTGAAATTTAAACAGAAAAATATTTTCTGGTTCCAGCTCCTCTTACCGGAGAATTTGCTGCTTTCGAACCATCTTATGTGGTGGTTAATGATGATTATACTGAAAAAAGCTTTAAAAATGGGACGCTGTGTAAAATGAAAAAAAAAAAGTGCTGTTATATTTTATTTATCTAAGATATCTGTTTTTTTGAAAAGCTGGTCTTGCATTATCATACTATAATATGAGCATTATATAAGTGGCATGAAATGACAATAATATTGTTTATCACAACTTTTACTGGGATAATATATCGTCCAAGAAAAAGTAGTTGTTATGAAAGGACTGATTACTGTATGAATTATAATCTGAAAATAATAATTATTTTTTGAAAATCATAACTTTTATGAATGCACCAAGTTGGACAAAAGTTAATGGGTGGATCTTGTAAAAAATAATTGAAAGCTAATAGCTATCAATTAAATTGATTTACTGTTTAAATTATGATTTAGATATACATTAACTAAATATATTTCACTTTAAAGTCACTTTTAATTAACATAAACGTTGCATTTAAAACATTTAAATGATGAGAAATAGATTTATATTAAAAGTCAGTGTATTTTGTTCCCATGAAATTATATTTTATTCAATACATAGATATGTTTATTTGTTCACTATTAGTTTTCTGCTGGATTTTATAACATTCACCTCTCATATAAAAGTTGCCAAATATTTTCTTATTTTCCTACCTGGTCTTATGGTCTGTTTTATTCGTCTTTCGCTATCAAACATCGTCACACTGTTAAAATAAGTCATTTTTTGTCAAAATTGGGTTTGTTTTGCCTAAATCATCTCCTCATAGCCACCTATGGTAAAAACGCCTACATCCTCAGTTGATCAGATCATGTGATTTTACCCCTTTAAGATCATCACTTCTTTGACAATTTGCCACATTCATAGGCATCAGATAAGAATCCAGCAAAGAAGAGCTGGAGGGAGATTGTTTAGTTATCAGTTTAGTTTATTAGTGTTTTATTGTTGACACCAATATTGGTAACACTTTACTATAAGGTGTCTACATAAGAGTGACATGGGATGTGTCATGAACATTAATGACACTTTGAAGTAACATTAATGCTCATGATACTTGTCATGTCATGTTTCTGACAGGCCTGTGTGACTCTTATGTAGACACCTTCAAAATAAAGTGTTACCATATCTTGCTTAAGTCACAAAGGCATGTTAAAAAAAAATGCCTAAGTCACTTACACACAGTGTTATTACCAGTGGTGGAAAAGGTATTCAGATCCTTTACTTAAGTAAAAGTACTAATACCACCCTGGTAAATTACTCCACTACAAGTAAAAGTTCTGCATCCAAATCTTACTGAAGTAAAAGTAGAAAAGTATCAGCATCAAAATCTACTTAAAGTATGAAAAGTAAAAGTACTCGGGTTATGCAGAATGGACCCACTATGATTGTTTTATATATTCTAAATATATTATTACATTATTTGTATTGGTGATTTAATGTATGCAGTGTTTTAATTTAGTAAAGATTGGGCTCATTTAATTACTTAATATACTGTTAATAGATTTAATTTAAAAAAACGTCTAATCACTTTACATTGATCATATATATTATGTTAAATCTCAACCTGAAAAGTAACTAAAGCTGGCAGATAAATGTAGTGGAGTAAAAAGTACAATATTTGCCTCAAAATGTAGTGGAGTAGAAGTAAAAAGTTACATAAAATGGAAATACTCAAGTAAAGTACAAGTACCTCAAAATTGTACTTAAGTACAGTACTTGAGTAAATGTACTTAGTTACATTCCACCACTGTTTATTACCATGCAATAGCCATCCTTTGTTACATCCTTTTTGAGTGAAATGGTCAATAAATGTCATATGTTACACTTTTGGTGAAGTTTTTTGTCTTTCCTGCAAAACTTGAAAACATGAGCACACTTCCAGTATTTCTCCCTATTATTATTATTATTATATGTAGTGTGATAGAAATGGACGGGTCACAGTTTGCAGCCTGGTGGCCTGCAGCTGGTTTTGTGTCCAAACATTAGCACACTGACGTCATAAACTAACGTCATAAACGTCACAGTTATTCACTATTTAAGAGCTCTAAACATTTTAAATGAAGTGTTTCTGCTGATGTTTAGTTTACATCTGGTTTCTGTTGGGTGACAATCCGTCTTTAGACTTGTTGAAAACTTGTGCTAACGGAACTTGGTTGCTAACGGTTAGCTTTACCCGGCTGCTGGAGGTCTTGTGCCGGCTCTGGCGGCTCTTCCTCCAGGCTGGTTGTTTTCTTTTCGCGGTGTTGCCTGCGCCCCCGTCCGCACCCTCCGCCATGGTTACCGCCTCAAATTAACTTTACTGCAACTTATCAAACTAAACGGTAACAAAAGGAGCCGTAACACCGGAGACAATATCGGTTTAAACACCGCGATGTTGGTCCACAAAAGCCTGCCAGACGTGCGTCAGCAGCGGTTTGGTTAGTCACAGCTCCCCGCTGATGGTAATGACGGAGGACTAGCTTAGCATCATGCTAAAGGAAACCCGACACTTTTATCTGCGGCGGGACTCCCGTTCAAACTGAGCCCCGCCCACTACCCTATCAATTAACCAATGAACAGCCAAGATACCGCCCTCTGCTCCCAAACTGACCAATAGACGACCGGTTACAGACAAAATCCCGCCTATTGTTTGCCAACCAGCCAATCGGTGTCCATATCATGAGCTCTGTGTGACCCAAAGTGTAAACACTAAATATTACATAATAGTATAATAAAAACAAAACAAAACGCATATTAGTAGTAATAATAATAATTAAAATGAGTATAATATAATTGTTATTATTATTATTATTATTATTAGATAGATAGATAGATAGATAGATAGATAGATAGATAGATAGATATACTTTATTTATCCCAAACTGGGAAATTACAGTGTAGCAGCAGCATTACACACATAGACAATGACAACACAATTAAATAAAAAGAACAACCTATGCATACTTCAAGCAATAAAATATAAAAATACAATAAAATATAAAGTGTCTAAAGAAGGAGTAGAATAGAATTCCAGTGCAGAATAAATATGAATATACAGTATAAAAATGTTGGTGCTATGAAACAAATAAGGTGCAATGAACAGTGTGCATAAAGAACACATAAAGTGCATAGACAGTATGTAATGAACCAGGCTATTATTTGTTATTGTAATAATAATAATAATATTAATAATACATTAATTAATTTGACCATTAATTTAAAAAAAAACACATTCTAAATGTCCTCATTTAAAAAGCTCTGAATTACGATTCAACTATTTAATTCTCAATCTCCCTTAAATGTACAGGCTTAATATCACATAGAAGTCGTGTACAGAATCTGAAGATCTATAGAAAAATATATGCTGTTATTTGTTTTCAAAAACACTTGACATTTTGGAGATTTCTGTATTTCGGGTGATTGTATTGCAAGCACTGAGAAACCCCCTTATTGTCAGTATACAAGACATCCATCCTCTGAATGCTCTATGTCTAATCATTTGTGGTTGTAAAGTTTCATGAGGCTGTGATTATCCAGGAGGTCACAGCAGCTTATTGTATACAGTGAGATAAGGTTTCACACTATAATAAAATTGGGCTCATTAAATCCACAAGAGCTCCAGCTTTCCAGTGATGCCATATTTATGCAATTCACAGACAGTTTAGGGACCCCAGTATGCAGAAATGTTCAAATACAATAAGAAAAATAACACATTTTACTGCAGGAGAAAAACTGCATGTTACCAGCATAAAGTGGACTTGTCTGTAAAGAGGAGACTCGTAGGTACACGTAGAACCCATTTTCATTTAGCTGGACTTTGGAGCGTTAACTATTCGACCCCATTCCTGACTTTCTTGATCGTGTCAACAGTGCAGCATGAAGCACATGTACAGCTGATCATACAGACTCAGAGTGTTTTCAGTGGTTACTCTGGTAAAAGTCCTGCATTCAAAACGTTTGCACATATGTGTTCTCTGATAATAAATAGTCATAATATTGTTGGAGTCCTAAGTTTAAGAGAAAAAAGTAATTTTATTATTTTTTTAAAAACAGAACCTGTTTGCATGAGACAAAGTGTACTCAAGCGGCTGCACACTGCTCTTCATCAGTTAGAAACACTTCTGATCAGGAATAAATCTCACCATTGTGCAGCTTATTGTCTACACAAACGCTGACTGTTGAGTATCCATGCATGCGTATGTGTACAGTTTCGCCTGCATGCATTCTTCACCATGAAAAAGGCTCAGTGCCCACTCAATGCTTGCCACTGCGGCAGGAACCAGGCGGGAGGACAGAGTTTATCATTCATCACAACTAAGCTCTCCACCTGATATTTATTTTCAGTCAGGGTCAGCTGATTGCAAACATAAATAAATCTATTAAATTAAAAACAGAACAAAGGGGGGCACTTTATCTCTACAGGAGGCTGAACAGCAGAGTTTTTTGCCGCATTTCATACATCTGCAAGATGGTGGAAGGTCGATGAAATCGAAACCAAGATATCAGGAAAATTCCACAGGCAACAGGCCGGGCCTGTGGGGACATGTGGAGTCTTATTGAGGCTAGATCTGGTACACCAGGACACACACCAAGTCCTCTTTCCTGATCCTGCAGATATTTTGCTGTTTATCACTGTAAAAAAAAAAACCTGTTGTTTTTACGGTTAAAAACCGGCAGCTGTGGTTGCCAGAACTATACCGTAATAAAAACGGTGCAACTTTTTGTAATATTACGATAAATTATATTAGCACTGTTGATTTCCCGTTTAAGATTATATTTTATTCCATATTTTACCGTAAAAACTACCAAGCTTTTCTACCATATAATTGACAAGAAAATACTTTATAAATGCTGCATAAATTAAAGATTTTACCATTAAATATTACAGTATATTTCTGTTGGAGATATGTTTAATACATTTGAGAGAAAGTATTTTTTACAAAAAAAAATGCAAAATTGATGGCTTGTTTATATATTACAGTATATTTTTTGCTATAAAAAACGGTGCCAGTGCATTTTACAGTGGAGTAATGTGTTTAAAAAAAAATAAAAAAAATTTAAATACTTTTGGCTGATATATATATATACATAGATAATATATACATTTACGGTGTTTCATTGTTACTGCAACTGAATTAACTCATTTATCATTTTACGGTCTTTTACTGTCATGGTTTAGCAGCTATTCACCGTAAAATCTACAGACATTTTTTACAGTGTAGTTAGTAGTGCTGAATACTGCAGACACTCATATTACCTGCAGTACTTACAGTAAACAATTTTCTCACTGTTTCTTTTTTTAAGGTTCACTGGGAAAAGTCAATACAGTACAATTTTACAGTACACTGTAATTGTATATAAACAGTCAATTTATTTGTTACCTGTATGAAATCTGAAAACTCACCTTTGATCTTTTATGTACAGAAAATCAGAAACATGGATTAAAACTGCATCGATGTCTTAAATGACGAAAATGTTTACGTGAATGTGAATAGT
The DNA here is from genome assembly GCF_030273125.1 of Centropristis striata. Lineage (NCBI taxonomy): Eukaryota > Metazoa > Chordata > Actinopteri > Perciformes > Serranidae > Centropristis > Centropristis striata. The sequence goes on along the minus strand of NC_081520.1, from coordinate 2,722,839 downwards.
TTGCTGATTTTACTGAGATTTAACTTAATTTTGATCAGAAAGATGTGTTTTTTGTGCACATTGTAGTCAATTATACTCCAATGCAAATGTGTGCTGAAACAGTTTGCAGTTTGCTGGAATGGATGAGAAATTCACACAACAAACTAATTTCAGAGATTTTAACTGTTTTTGAAAGAAATGTCTAATTTAAGAATTGAGCCAAAGCATTGAGAAAAAACTGTATTTAACACAAAAAATGCCCATTATACTCAGTAATGACTGCTCAGTAGTGTTTATATACTGACTGAAACTGTATCACAGGATCACCTTTGACTTCAGACTTGTCTCTTGTTGTGACATATCTGTTTGAATATTTCAATTGAGGTTAAAGATCACAACCATCTGTAGACAACACTAAGAGACAACGGTGGGTTAACGGTAAATGTCTTCATTCACAAAGACTACCTCTCACATTCACACCTCTCACATACACAATTTTACCTCACATTCATAATTTGACCTCTCACATTCACAATTTTACTTCTCACATTCACAAAGAATACCTCTCACATTCACAATTTTACTTCTTACATTCACGATTTCACCTCTCACATTCACAATTTTAACCCTCGCATTCACAATTTTACCTCTCACATTCACAAAGAATACCTCTCACATTCACAAAGAATACCTCTCACATTCACTATTCTACCTCTCACATTCACAAAAAAATGTGCGAGGTAAAATTGTGAATGTGAGAGGTATTTTTTGTGTATGTGAGAGGGAAGAATGAATTATAGCCTATACACCCCTCATATTAAAGTCCTAATAATACATAAATAAATATAAACATTATGTCCTGTGAGTGTGTTGACAGAAGTTTTTTTCTTTAGGGCGTGGAATTTCAGACAGTAGAGACATGTCTACTTGTATCCACATTTAAAATAAAGCCACTGTTTTCCATCACAGCATGAGAAATAGTTTGTATTGTTTGTTTCCGTCTCTTTTAAATGTGTTTGTGTTGATGAGTCAGAGTCAGGAGCTCCAGGCTAAAACTCTAAACAACTCATGCTGTGGTGTCACTGGTGATTCGCTTTTTCTGAAGTTAACCATTGTGTGGACAATAAAAAAAAACACAATTGCAGGCAAAATCTTGGAGAATACAGAAATGTGGGAAATGTTGTGAATGTTTAGATAGTTTTTAGTACCTGAAAAAGAGAAGAGGATCAGATTAAAAACTCTTACAGCGCTGTGTTTATGACATCATTCAGTTTTATTGTAGCAGAGGAATCAAAGTGCAGTGTGATTTAATGCACCACAGCTGAGCTATCATGAAACTGCTGTGCCAGCAGAAGGCAAAAATTACAGATGTGTTATCCCAGAATGGCTGTAAATACCAACCATCATTTCACAAAAACAAAACTAAAATATTCACAACAAAAATCAACCTTAATGATCTCACAAAAACAGGAACTCAAGAAAAAAACAAAAAGACAAAATTATTTCTCCTGCATCATGTCTAGAACAAGTTCCTCTTTTTCGGCCAAAACAAATCTACCAAAACTAAAATGTTTCGGCATCAAAAGATTAGTGCAATCAGAGTTACAACAAGATACAAAGTCGACTGCAAACCAAAGAGTTTAACTGCAGAAGTTTCTGTTCAACAACACGGAGAAAGAATGCTGGTAAAGATGAATTAATGATCTTGTTCTGTGTATTACATCACATGGAATTCCTCAGGGAAGCATCCTGGGGCCTCTGTTGTTTATATTAAACCCGGTCCAATATTTAGAAAATTATCTTGTTCTATGCATTTAATAACATGGAGTTCCTCAGGGAAGCAACCTGGGGCCTCTGTTGTTTCTATCAAACCTGATATAAAAGTCAAACATTGAGTAAATTGTGTTTTCCAGACTCTGATGAGAAGAAGGGGGTTCAGTACAGTGAGAGGTCCATTACATTACAAGTTCTTTATCTCTTCTTTATTGTTAGTGTCAGATTGCAGGTCTTTCCAGGTGTTTTCGTTTTTATTTTCCAACATGAAGGGCTGTTTACTCTTTTTTTTTTTTTTTTGCTTCATTGCCCTAAATTGAGTCACAATGCTGATACTAAAAACACTGGAAATCACCCCTAAAACTATTTTAATGATAACATATTTTATTTAAAGAATATAAAATCCAACAAGGTCCCTAAAACCCTCAAATTCGCAAAAATCAACAACAAAAAATAAAATAATTAAAAAGGAAATTACCTCATAAAAAGCTATGGCCCTGGGTCCATGGAAACTGCTAGCCTAGCTTAGCACAAGTACAAACATTGGTGTGGGGTTGTTGGGGCGTCTTGGTCACTTAGTGCCAAGTGTGTATAACGTAATTACTGATATATCAGACTATGTTAGAGCTGTGTGATATGGACAAAATCTTCCAAACTAGTTTATGTACACTACCGGTCAAAAGTTTTAGAACACCCCAATTTTTCAATTTTTTTATTGAAATTCAAGCAGTTCAAGTCAAATGAACAGCTTGAAAGGGTACAAAGGTAAGTGGTGAACTGCCAGAGGTAAATAAAAAAAGGTAAGGTTAACCAAAACTGAAAAATAATGTACATTTCAGAATTATACAAGTAGGCCTTTTTCAGGGAACAAGAAATGGGTTAACAACTTAACTCTATGGAGTCTTGGACTATTTTGTCCATTTTTTAATTCTTTTTATGTCTTTGTAAGTCATTTTGTGTCTTTTTTTGGCCATTTTGTGTCTTTTTTTTGTCATTTTGTGTCTTTTTTTGTCATTTTGTGTCTTTTTTTAGTCCTTTAGTCCAACATAAAATGTCTTTTTTTTACTTTCAAAACACTATCATGCTTAATAAAGAATTTTAAATGTTGCAAATGTGCATTAATTTCAGAGTACACTGAGACATTAAACTGCATAATTTTCAATTAAATTCTGGAAAAGTTGGTGTGTTCTAAAACTTTTGACCAGTAGTGTATTTTCATATCGCTATGTTTTCTGGTTATTGCATGAACAAATAGTCTATATTAAATAACCACATGGTAAAGCATGTTGTAGGGGCTCCACAATTTGCTCCAGCTTTACTTCTACGTGTAGGAATCAGAACATGAAATCTCAACCCAAATTACATTAATACTACCATAATGCATTACATTACAGCTGTTTTTTTCTGCATCACAATAGAAACAAAACTGACATTTTTTTGTATTTTTCTGATGATATTCTGTATATATTATTGCCCAACTGTAATTCTGACAGAAACTGTAAAAACAGGCAGTATTGTTGGATTTTACTTTTTCCGACTGACCTGACTGAGTTATTTGACGTGTCTCATTTAAAATGTGTCCAACAATTTAGCACTAAAACATGAAATAGTTTCTAGTGTTTACACAGAACCGAGAGGAGAGGACAGGGGAGGCTGAAGACGTGGAAATACTTCCATATATGTAGAATATGTGGAGACCGACTGAAACTGTTTTACAATATTGCTAAAATATTGTTTGTATAGATTAGATTTTAGATTTTTGTTTTCAATGATTTATGCCATTATAACTGTGTTATTCTGCACAAAAGACATTTTTGAGTTGTTCCCACTTCTAGCCATGATTGTGCTGTTCCCATAGGGCCGAAGGACCTGTACATTTTATATATTGCAGTGAAAAACGAGGCAAGAGTAAAGATCAGAGGGTTAACTGTTACACCAAAACTGTTTTAGATGTGAATGTTTGCTACATTTCTTCTACAGTAATAAACTTTTTTTTTTTAGACCAAATCAATAAATCGGGCCAAAGAAAAATCAACAGATTAATTGATCAGGAAGTTAGTTGCAGCCTCTGTACGAACCGTAGAAAACTTGGAACTGCCTTATTATTTATATATTAATTGTATAAATACAATACAATATGTTGTCCAATATGAAATTTTCATTTACTGAATATATTAAGCGGAAAACAGTTTCTGTGTTACAGGTTTAATTTTTTCTGATAATATGCCAGAACAATGAACTTTCCTTTGTAGCTAACAAAACACAAAATAAGACATCTGCAATAAAACTGGGGTTCTTTTTTTTAATCCATCTCTCGAGGCTACAGTTCCAAATATTCTGCAGGAATAAACAGAACCACAAATCTGAAAATGAACTGTTATGTCAGGTGTGCAGCAATAGAGTCAAAGAGTTTCATCATTTAAGAATTATAATCTGATCTGAAGTCAGTTTAACAAACATGCTGATCTCCTGTCTCTGATTGGCTGCAGGTCTGAAGCAGCTTTATTAACCAGTTTGGATAATATTGGTGTGTAAACAGTAAGATAAGGCAAAAGTGCACTATCAAAGGTGCACTGGTTTTATAGCATTTAACTTCACTTTGAGTTATTTTTACAGACTGTAAACAGTGTAGGCTCAGGCTGTGATGCCGTTTTCAGGCAAAAATTATTTTCATCTCGCATCACTCGTACAGGTTTGCTGCAGGATCATTTGTTTATTCGCGTGTGTGGATACCAACAGCGTTCCTTCCCGTCATCCTGACAAATTAATTAATCCCTCGTGCTACTTTGTAGCTGCTGTGGAAGTCTCAGATATGTTGTTAAACCAAACAGAGTCATGTGTGAATTATTAATGCCGTCTGGAGGTGCACACAGTTCAGTGAATATCATCACCTTCTCCACAAACTGTGACTGCTGGTACGGCACTAATACATCACAATGAACCCAAAATGAAACAAAATTCTACCAGTGATGAGAAAAATAGCAAATCCACTATTTTTTTTGCATCTTTGCATAAATGTTGCACGTAATCACTTTGTGTTTAGTGTGAACAAGTCATAAGAAGAACACAGTCTGTGTGTTTTACAGTAAGTTTAAGGCAATGTGATGACTGATACTGGACTCTCCTCACCTGGCGAGGTAATGGTTCTCTTTGGTAGGTTCCCGCCCCCCGTCAGTGAGGGGGTGATGAGCTGCTAAAGGCACAGAGGATTCCTGGTCGATGAGTTTAAAGGTTTTAGTTCATGAATCAGAGGTGTGATGATCTGCCCGCTGAGAGTCGCTCTGTACATTCAGTGTTTGCATTCAAACAGCAGCTCTGCAGGTCGACGCTCACATAAGGTCACTTCTTACATTCTTCATCTTATTTACACTAGAAAAATAGAGTTAAACAAAATAAAAAAAATCTCTGTAGACGGTCCCTTCAGGATTTGTTTGCAGTTTATTGCTTTGGAGGCGGTCGATCCTGAAGAAGAAGAAGAAGAAAGAGATACAATCACGTCTTTATAATCTTCTCTTGGATCTAATGAATGGGGAAAAAATCAATACAGTACAGTATCACGATATTTTGCGTTACAATTTTATATCGATTCATGGCCGCCAAGTGTTGATATTTAGTGTTCCGGCAGCCGGCGGGCCGTCAGTATCATCAGTATATTTTTTTTCCAAAGGCCGTAGTGGGCTCACTTTTAGGAATATACTGGAGATACTGGTATCATATGAAACCAGAAGATCAAAGGACATATATAATGGCGGTCTGATAATTACACAATTAAATTTTTTCCCCCACACAATAAAGAAGTGTAAATAAACATTTCCTTTGTAAAATGTAAAATCAAAAACTAATATTAATTAATAAATAAATGCAGGCTGTTCAAAATGCACTTCATCTTAAAATGAAGCGTAGAAGAAGTTATCTTCTTCCATTTTTCCGACCTGTGTTATGATGACGGGTTGTTTAGCTCCACACTCATTTAAACTTGCTGCAATTTTTGTTCAACGCGACTCAAAATATTATAACATTTTCCGCAACTTATCTGCTTTCTGCCTCTGATCCTGAGCCTGTCATCATCCTCTTTGCTCTTAAAAGTGTGAGCTTGCGCATAACTTTTTGTTTTTTTTTAAGCTGTAGGGCAGCGGTTCCCAAACTTTTTAAGCCGTGCACCCCCTTCTATGTCCCAACCGGGTTGATGCACCCCCAATCCCCCACACCTTCAAAAAAAACTAAATGCAATAAGATTTTTTATAGCCATATTAAAGGCGGCATGTTTAATCATGCTCAAATGAGAACACACATATAATAAAATAATCACCATCACAACGATGCGACCTCTTATGAATTCATCTGAAACACAGTTGTAATATAATGCAACAAAGTTATGAACAAGCTTCCACTTTTAAGAGCAAAGAGGATGATGAAGGCTCAGGATCAGAGGCAGAAAGCACATAAGTTGGGAAAATGTTATAATATTTTGAGCCGCGTTGAACAAAAATTGCAGCAAGTTTAAATGAGCGTGGAGCTAAACAACCCGTCATCATAACACAGGCTGGAAACATGGAAGAAGAGAACTTCTTCTACGCTTCATTTTAGGATGAAGTGCATTTTGAAATTGACTAAAAATACATGTAAAAATGACCGAAAAAGACACAAAACAACTAAAAATAGATGCAAAAATGACACAAAATAGATCAAATTGAATAGCCTGCATTTATCAATGAATAATACGTCGTTATTGTGTTGGGGGAAAAAAAATGTAATTGTGTCATTATCAGACCGCCATTACATTTTTCATCTCGCGCACCCCCTAGCAGCAGCTCACGCACCCCCAGGGGTCCACGCATCACACAAAACGTTTGGGAACCGCTGGGATAGACTAACTGGGATCAGATTCTTGGTTTGGCGGTTTACGCTGGTGTTGGGTTTACCTGGTTCAGGTCGGGGTTGGGTCGCTCAGGACCGGAAGACGTGGACGGCGCGGACGACGTACTGGCGACAGATGGGGCACTCACTCATCCTCTTGCCACACTTGGTGCAGGTGATCATGTGACCACACTCCAGCAGGACGCAGTCGATGGGACAGTCCATGCAGATCTTACAGAGGTTCTCCTCTACAGAACCAGAACCACCAACACCACCGCCAGACTCTGGAGGGAGACACAGAGACGTACGGAGGCCAAGGATTTATCTGGTCTGAAACAACATTCTTAAACCTTGAAGATATTCAGTGAAATACACTACCGGTCAAAAGTTTTAGAACACACCAACTTTTCCAGAATTTAATTGAAAATTATGCAGTTTAATGTCTCAGTGTACTCTGAAATTAATGCACATTTGCAACATTTAAAATTCTTTATTGAGCATGATAGTGTTTTGAAAGTAAAAAAAAGATTCAAAATCACATTTTATGTTGGACTAAAGGACTAAAAAAAGACACAAAATGACCAAAAAAAGACACAAAATGACAAAAAAAGACACTAAAAGACACAAAATGACTTAAAAAAGACACAAAATTACCAAAAAAGACACAAAAAGACATAAAATGACTTACAAAGACATGAAAAGAATTCAAAAATGGACAAAATAGCCCAAGACTCCATAGAGTTAAGTTGTTAACCCATTTCTTGTTCCCTGAAAAAGGCCTACTTGTATAATTCTGAAATGTACATTATTTTCCAGTTTTGGTTAAGCTTACCTTTTTTTATTTACCTCTGGCAGTTCACCACTTACCTTTGTACCCTTTCAAGCTGTTCATTTGACTTGAACTGCTTTAATTTCAATAAAAAACTGGAAAAATTGGGGTGTTCTAAAACTTTTGACCGGTAGTGTACCACAGAAACTACAGCTTCCTTTCCAGCAATAGTTCAATTCAATTAAATTCAATTGGCTTTATTGGCATGGCGTAACAATGTATATATTGCCAAAGCAAGCATCGGAAAAAAAGATAACAAGATAAGGAAAGCAATATTTAAAATAAATTATTATAATTCTGTTATTCATTTTAAAAGAAAAGAAAAACTAATAACAATACAAGAAAGCAATATTTACAATCATTGAATTACAATCAACATATAATTTATACAATCTAACTAGTTACTGTTACTAGTTACTGACTAGAATATGTCATGGATACGTCACATATTGTGTTATTTCATATTATATGTAATTATTTTTTACCATAAATTAGCAGCCTCATACAAACCCAGCATATATTTATTTATTTATTTATTTATATTTATACATTTAGTTTTTATCTAATGTTGCATAAGAACTAAATACAATGCTCAAAGGAATGCACAGACATATATAAATGAATCAATAAATTCAGAAAAATAAAAAACATTCTCTGTTTTTCTACTGTTTGTCCTTTAACGTTAATGACTCAAGGACGATCTTGGTCAGTAAAATGTTCTGTTAACTTTTGACAGTTGGGGAAAAAAAAAAAAAAAAAAAAACGTACCTGAGGCGTTCACAGCATTGGCGGCTAAAAAAACAGAAAACAACCAGTTTGTGTTTGTTTACAAACATCTGAAATCATCATCCAAATGAAAACAACACAAATAAAACATTTTTATTTTTATTCAACTGTGGATCAAATCAAACCATCAGCTGCCAGCAGGTTCTGCTGGTCCTGGTACTGACCCAGTATGGTCCTGGTACTTACCCAGCAGGTTCTGCTGATCCTTGTAGAGCCGGGTCACTCTCTCCATCAGCTCCCACTTCTCACAGCAGCCTTTGTAGTTCACAAAGTTCCTGGCGAGGATTTCCTTCAGCTGTCGAACGCTGAGCGCCTCGATGTCCTCCAGACAGCTCAGGTCAGACAGAGACGCCCTACGACCCGAAACCGGGGCCTCCTCTGGATCCCAGGTCTGAACCAGACAGGCAGAAAAAAAAAAAAAAACACAGAATGAGGCTCCGTTTACACGAGGACGGTCTGAACAGAAGACGCAAAAGTGGCGTCTCGTCTTCACTTTTTATTCCTCGTTTAGACGAGCGTTTTCGGGAGGAAATCTGCTGCATACGGTGACGCAAAAGTGTGTGAATGTGATTGTATGCAGCCAGGCGGCATCACTTAAAGCCATAAGAGCATCTTTGGGCATGCAGAAGTTTTCACGCCACACATTTTCATCAGCTACTCCTTCCACAAAGTTCACCATCACTAGATCTCCCAGGTCTCGTTCACAGCCGTCTGGCTCCTCCCACCAATCGCTGCATCCAGAATGTGATGGAGGTAATTCCAGATCCTTCTCTGTTCACTAATACTATCTGTACATATCCTGGACATTTGGTGGAAAGACTCCTGTAAGTTTATTAGAGCTGCCAGAGCAGCTTGAAGGTCCCACCATGGAAATAATCCCACGTTTCTTTATTTCCTGTCCTGGAGCATGTATGTGACGTAAACACATACGTGACGTGAGCAGATCAGATCAGAGTTTTGTGTCTTGTCAGTGTAGACGACACGCTACGGTGGAGAGGATTTAACTTTTACACTTTGGAAGGTGGTTTCAGATCCCAAAACGCCGTCACTGTCTAAACGAAAGGTACTTCCCATAAAATATTTTGTCGTTTTTACCCGCAAGTGTCCTCGTGTAAACGGGGCCTCAGTGTCAAACACAAGACCCTGTCTCTGAAACTGACTCCAAAGGCTTGTACCACCTATATCAATTTAAACAATTTGTCATTTTCTGTGTTGCTCTTTTTGCTGTAATTGTTTTCATATTCTATTCATGATCTGGTGAACACCATTGGTCTGTTTGGTGCGGTAGAAGAGTCAAATGATGATGCAGACGGCCTCTTTTATGTGTACCTGCGCGGAGTCTAAAAACCTGGTTCACCAAGGTGCTTAACAACCTTTGTTGTGGTACCTGTCGTCTCTGATCAGGGCATTTGTCGAGCCGGCTGATGTTAATAAGTCTGTCCTCGTGGTTCAGCCCCTCAGGACTTTTCCATGACTGTGAATATTTACTGTATAAATGTGTTGCGGTCTCACCTGGTCTTCGTCCTGAACATCGGGCTCGGCAGGGGTGGAGGTCTCTGTGGGCGGAGACAGGTCTTCAGGCTGTGCAGCGGCGGAGTCGGGGGTGGAGGTGGGGACGTCAGGAGCCGAGGGGGGGGGACTGGGGGACAGATCAGGAGACACAGAGGGGGGGTCGGGGGTCAGGGTCTCGGGGGCGGAGTCACTGGATGGTGAGGACTGCTGACCCAGGACCAGCTCCACCAGCTCCTCCTGAACAAGTGGAGATTTACAGGTAAAATTCAATGTCTCAAAAAATTTGAATATTACAAAAGACCAATTTTAAAAAGAATGTTAAATATGGAAATGTTGGCCTCTGAAAAGTATGTCCATCTTAGGGCTGGGCGATATGGCCCATAAAGAATATCACAATATTTCAGGCTATTTTTGCGATAACGATATTCTTGACGATATTACGAAATACTTAAAAAGATATAGAAAATATGATTTTTTTAGTCTGTATAAATAATTAAAAATCTAAAATGTAGTGTGAAGTGCAAATCTCAACAGTTGCCAAATACAAAAACATTTACTCTTGATTAAAAAAACATTTAGGGGTTCCGGGGGCATATTTTAATGACATTTTGTAAAAAAGAATAAAGGTTCTTGTATGTTTTATTTAAAGCATCTTATTTTGACAGTCTTCTTGTAAATTCTGTGGTGGATTCTCTTAACACACTGTGCTCTTATTTTGAAAGCTGCATTTGTTTAGCGACAGGGAGTAAGTAGCTTTTTTGTGATTAAAACAACTTTAACCACTACATCAAGAAGTAAGAACGATGCCAATATCATGATATGCATTTTTTTTTACCATAAAAAAAATATACCGATATTATTGTGAACGATACGATATGGCACACCCCTAGTCCATCTATATGACTCAATGCTTGGTTGGGGCTATTCGACTTTAACTACTGGAAATGGACTTTTCCATCATATTCTCAGAGCCGGCCCAAGGCATAAGCGAACTAAGCGACTGCTTAGGGCCCCGTGGCCACTAGGGGGCCCCCAAGAGCCATTAACAAAAAATATGTGCATATTTTGTTTAATATTTTGCATGCATGAGTGACACTTTCTATATGATCAAAGATATATTATTGTACAAAAATACAATTTTATGTCAACAACGGCAAGATAAAAGGAATGTTTTCACGTTTTTCAAAAATAATAATAAACCAGATGACACTTTTACAGTAAAAATAATGCTTTACCATTTGGATTGTTGTGTAAATTAACCCCAAGTCACTCTATAGTTGAATGTGATACATTTTTAGATTAAAAAACACGGTAACACTTTACAATAACCAACTAAGTAGTGTTTATAGATGCTTTATAAACCAGTTATTAACCATTTACAAAGTGCTATACATATTTAATCTTTAAATGTTTTCAACCAATTTCTCTTCTTAGGTATATGATTCATTTCTAAATCATTAACATACTTAATATGGTGTTAAAAATGTTAAAATGAGTGCAACTGAAACCATTAATAAACTATTAATCATAATGTAATTGTTTGTTAATGGTAAATTAACTATAATCTTACATTAATAGACCATCTATTTGCCATTTATAAATAATTTAGTTAGTTAAACATTAATAAAATATGTATTTACCATTCTAAATGGCCTATATACAGTTTATAAATGATTATTAAACATTAATAAACTATCTGTTTACCATTTATAAATGATGGTTATTGTAAAGTGTTATCAAAAACACATGTGACACCCTGGACATCATTCATTCATTGGTATCATTTGTATCATTATTGTATTGGTATTATTTATGTAATTAACTGTGCCACCCCCTTAAATGTGTGAAGACATATCAGGCTGATAATAGCATAATGTAAACAACACTAGCAATGAGTTTGTAGTAGGTGTGTGAATGATCAGCAATCAATATTATTTGCAGAAATAGAGGGCCCCTGAAAATTAAATTTTGTTTAGGGCCCCATGGAGGCTTGGGCCGGCTCTGCATATATTCTAATATATTTAGTTGCACCTGTAAGTTTGTTTTAAATGTTTCAGTGTGAGATGATGACTGACCTTCTCTCTGCACAGGTGGGTGGAGACCTCGTGCAGGTGCAGGTAATCCCGCAGCTCCTTCACCTTCAGCTTCATGAGCTCTGCACGCTCCAGCAGGTTGCCGTAGAAACGCTGGCAGGTGTGACAGAGGCGGGGGCGGGGCTCCAGCTGGGCGGAGCAGCGGCTGCAGTAGTCTTTCTTACAGTCCACACACACATGCTGACACACAACAGAGAGACGGGGTTTTGAGACATGACAACTTTTTTAAAAATGGGTAACACTTTACAATAACCAACTAAGTGATGTTTATAGATGGTTTATAAACCAATTATTAACTATTTACAAAGTGCTATACATATTTAATCTTTAAATGTTTTTAACCAGTTTCTTAAAGGTTTATGAATCATTTCAAAACCATTAACATACTTAATATGGTGCTAAAATGTTAGAATCAGTGCAACTAAAACTATTTATAAACTTTTAATTATAATTTACTGGTTTGTTAATGGTAAAGTAACTATGAACTTACATTAATATACCATCTATTTACCATTTATAAATTATTTAGTTAGTTAAACATTAATAAATGAAGTATTTACCATTCTAAATGGCCTATATACGGTTTATAAATGATGATTAAACATTAATAAACTATCTGTTTACCATTTATAAATGAGGGTTATTGTAAAGTGTTACCAAAAAATGACTTAATCCACAAGAACCCAGAACTATTTATCCTTGAAGGAAAATGATGGGGGATATACCAAGTGGACCACAAAGAGCACATTTATGATGTTTTTAAAAAATATATACTACCCCTAAATGCCAAAGATCTGTGATGTAACATATACATTACATTGGCCGTTTATGGGATTTATGTTTATGATATTTCTTATTTTAAAATAAATAAACAAGACACCTTTTCTGCTGACAGAAACACAAATTTGCCTTTTTCTTTGCATCTCCACAACATATATCAAAATTGTGACAGGATAGGATAGGATTAGTTTTTGTTTATATTTGGTCAAATGTACTTTAAATTGAATAGCAGAATGTTTTTTTTTTTTTTTTAATTATAATTATTTTATTGGGGTTTTTTTGTGCTTATTTTTATTTCTAAAATTTTGCTACACTGGAACAAATTGCTGTTTGATTAGTCATAATTTTTGGATGACATTGGATGACTACTATTTCAGTTGCACAATTTTATTGGAGTGAATAAAAATGTAAAGTTAATTTATATCTGATCCAAGATGAAAGATGGCTAGTGTAATCTGAAGATGCATTATTGGAGGGGTTTGATTTATGTATACCAGATGTATGCAAAATGTTTGTTAAAACGTTCAATAAAAAGAAAGTTAAAAAAATAAATAAATTGAATAGCAGAGCATATATTACTTCAAAATAATTAAAACAGTGAAAATAATTGAGTGGCCTATTACCATTTTTGTTATTGTGACAAATACGTCACATCAGGTTTTCGACTTTAAGGTTAAAAGCCCGATGTGACGTATATGTCACAGCGATATTTTTGTTACTTTTATATTAATTTGTTCAGGAAATATGATCAAAACAGGTTAAATGCAATACAGGACATTAACAGATTAGAATTGTTAAATGGGTTTAAACTTAGCCTAGTAACAAAAATAAGATTCTTGTCACAGTCACACAGTTAAACAGTCTTGCTGAGGGACTTAATGAGTTAAGGTGAAGCATAAAGCTGTATATGAGAGATTATAGAACATTTAAAGTGTTTGTTACACACGTGTCACTATGGGTTCTTATGGGTTAAAATAAAAGTAAGTAAATAAAATAGTGGACATTTTTTCTTTCAGACTTTTCAGACTATTCAGACTTTTAAAAATATTTTGACTTATATACAGTCATGGAATAAATTATTAGACCAACCTTTTTTTCAATTACAGTAAAAAATTGCTCATAAGAGTTTAAATTAAGAGCTGATATCTAGCCATTTTCCATGGTTTTCTTGATGATAATCAAAACAAAAGAAAACAATGGAAAATGTCTAGATATCAGCTCTTGAATTAACTTATGAGCTATTTTTGTTGTTATCATTATATTTGTCCAAACAAATGTACCTTTACTTGTATCAGGCATTAAAATGAACAAGAAATTAAAGAAAAGGGTGGTCTAAAAATGTTTTCCATGACTGTATATTGTAATATTCCACTGTTTTTCTTTAGATATTCCAGTCATCAGAATCAAAACAAGCAAATAAACATCCACTCAGAGACACCGTCTGCAAAACTGTTTAGAAGTTCTCCTGAGTATCCCAGTGATCCAGTGATAAATGTGTGAACATACATGAGTTCAGTGCTGTGCCGACATATCGTTCTGCTCACTTTAAATGGAGAATATTTGACTAAATGTAAACAAATATACATTATACTTCCTGTTCAAATCCCCAATATATCAAGCATTAACCAAACATTAATACGATTTCAACTCAATTGATTGAACGTGGACTTCTTTGGCTTTATAAACTTCATTTTATTGTTTTCAAGACCTGTGTGCATTATTAGGGGAACTGGGAAAACTAATGAGTGAAAATATATGTGATAAGATCATTTCAAATAATTTGATGGTGTTGACAAAAATTGACAAAAATTAAGTGTTTATCCAGCAAACATCTAGCCTGGCTAACACCAGACTAATCTCAAATGAGATATAGTCTAGAACATCGGTCTCAAACTCGCGGCCCGCGGGCCAAGTGCGGCCCTCTTGACGATATTTTGTGGCCCCCACCGAAAGTTTAATGTGAGTTTTATATGAATGGCACTTTACCGTGTTGTGTGTGGAAGGTCCCTTCAATTACTTTTCTTGGTAATTTTGTGTCTTTTTCTGGTAATTCTGTGTCTTTTTTGGAAATTTTGTGTCTTTTTTTGTAATGTTGTGTCTTTTTTAGTAATTCTGTGTCCTTTTTGGGTAATTTTGTGTCTTTATTTGGTCATTTTGTTTCTTTTTTAAGTAATTTAGCTTTTTCTGTCATTTTTGTGTCTTTTTTAAATAATTTTGTGTATTTTTTAAATAATTTTGTGACATTTTGATACTGCCTCCAGCGGCCCCCAGGTAATTTGAGTTTGAGACCCCTGGTCTAGAACCAACAATTCATTTAGAGGAGGTGTGGTTTACGATCCTCCAGAGCCGTTTATTGGACGCTATGAATGTCTATCAAAGCGTCTGTAGGTAGCTCTTAGCCAATCAGATCAGTTATACCAGATGACGTAGTAGAGCAACAGAGATGGATGTTTGTTGTGTGTGTGTCTGTGAGAGAGTGTTGCTGCTGCTTTGCTTCTCCAGTTCTCGCTTTCTGCAAGATTATTTATTTTCACGCTTTATTCCCCCTCATGTCATTCAGCCACACACATCCACTGATTTTATGGGCAATAAACAAGCTGCTGGGGGTCTCTGGGGGCTCCGCTGTCCCCCGGCTCGTAGCCAGATCACAGCACAATGATGTCACTGACAATTAAATATGTCTGCATCTCATTTTGCCAGTGATATTTGTATTTTTAAGACCTTTTAAAACCCTCTGTGGTCACCTTCAGTCAGTCTGACTGTTGATGAAACACTTTAACCACTTTTACCCAGAAATTACAACAAGCAGGTGGGCGGGGTTACCTTCTTGGCGGGCGTGTCGAGGCGCCCCCCGCAGGCCTTACAGGTGTGTTCCTGTGGAGGAGGAGACGGCTGGCTGTTGAAGCCTGAGTTAGTGTAGGACTGATGACGACGCTCCGCTGCACCAGGCTGCTCATCTACATCACCAGAGTCCATACACAACCAGTTACAGCAGGACGCAAACATACCTGGAATACACACAAATACACACTGAAACAAGTACTTAATACACAACAAGTTCTAAAACTATGACAACCGTATTCAAGTTTGAATAAAGGACCTTTTACTTAAATTAAGCATTTTTACATTGTAGTTTTGTTACCTTTCTGACAATTGTGGACCAAACCTCATAGTAAATCTGGTATTTTGTGTCCTGCACCTCTATAATAATAATAATAATAATAATGCATTTTATTTATAGGCGCCTTTCAGGACTCTCAAGGTCACCTTACAATAAACAATTAAAAACAAAACAATAATAATAAAACAGCAGTGGCAGTAATAATAAACAACAATGAAACAGCACAGAGAAAAAGGTCTATGGCACCTTTATTGTCAAAGGTATTAATAACCTAAATTGCCCGTTCAATAAATGTTTATACGTCTGAATTGCTACTGCTATCGTTTTGTGTTTAGCAGTGAGGCAGACTCCATTAAATTTAGCAACATATATAACATATAATATATATATATAAATACCTTTGACTGCAGTGACTGACAAGTACATCGACCAGGTCTTGTAAACTATTTTAACTATAAAAGGTATTATTTATTTATGTATTTATTGTTTACTGGAGCTATGGTCTTATGGTTAATGTTTCACTAGGCTTCTAATAACAGACGAGCCGACCTGTGTTGCCATGGAGCTCGTTTACTGATCTGTTGTCACGGACATATTAATGTGATGACTCTGTTGGTTTCTCTTGGGATTAATAAAGTTGTCTGAATCTGAAAAAGTAATCTTCACCAGATTTATTATTATTTTTATTCATCTTCTGAAGAAATTTTTATTTTATGGCCAAAAGATACATGAAAACATGACGAATGATCAGTAATGGTGTGCTATGTTCTTTCTTCAGAGATTTGCCCCTTTTCTTAAAAATTGACTAAAATTGTGATACAATTTCCCAATGAAAATAATGTGAAATCAATGTGAGAAGAGCTCAGAAACACCTCACTTAGGGGCTGTAAAAATTCACTACAATTCAAACATCAAATTTTCAAGTTTAAGTTGAAACAGGTCACGAGACTTGTTACTTTATTTTGCCAAATGGGCATTTTGATAGCTTGCACGCCATGAAAATGTCATTTGTTTATGATGGTTGTGTATTGGACGGAATGAGTCACAGAGTAATGACAGGCTGGGAAGTTTTATGAAATTTTTCTGAAAAAACTCTGTGCTTGTCCCAACAACTTTCACTCCTCATAAACCAATTTTAGACAGATTGTATAGAAATTTGTGCTCGTCACAGACATCCTACTCTGGAATCAATCAGACTCAGTGAACCTGAATGTGACGGAAACTCCAAACAAACAGACTAATGTTAAATGGGACCAGAAATGTATAGAAGAAAAGAGAAAAAGACAGTTTTCTAACCTGTGATCTTAGATACATAGATAGATAGATAGATAGATAGATAGATAGGTAGATAGGTAGATAGATAGATAGATAGATAGATAGATTACTTTATTCATCCCCGAAGGGAAATTCGGTTGTCACAGCAGTCCGGTATTCAAGTACAATAAAATACAATAGAATAAAATACTGAGGTAGCATAAATAAAAACAACAATAGAAAAAAACACAGAATAGAACAATAACAAGGACACTTAAGAAGCTAAAAAAGAAGATCAGTTGGTAGGATGGTTGGCAGATGATGGTAATAATTAAACTGGTGATATGATGGCAACAATGCTATAGTGACTAGACGGTATATAATAATAATAATAATAGTACAGTATATAATATATATAATATAATATGTAATAATAGATAATAAACAATATAAAAATAAAATGAAAAATATAAATAAAGTAATTACAAGTAAAATAATATAATATATAATAATAATAATAATAATAGTAATAATAATAATAATAATAATAATAAATAAGGCCGGTATAATAATAATAGTAGTATTTTACAGTATATAGTAATAATAGTAATGGCAGCAACAGTATATATAATAATAATAATAGTAATAATATTAATAACATAGCAAAGTGTCGTGCATAGATTTAGTGCTTGCTCTTTTTTGATCTTGCTCACATTTCTGTTACGAGAGACATGAAACCTCCATCAACGAGACTTTTCTTTTGATGATACCAATATCATTTTGCTAGTACTCACGGTTTTTGAAGAATCAAGAGTAGTTTGAGAGGTGTGATTTCCATTAAATGACTTATTATCAACTGTTAGACATTATCAGACCCTCCCCTCTCTTTTTAGAAGCAACGATTCTGAGAAGTGATTGTATCCTGACAGGAAAAGACCAGGAGTATGTATGAGGACTCCTTACAAAGTCAAAGCAGGCCTTCTCTTATCTTAAAAGGAAGTTCAGGATGTGGCTGCATTGTAAAACTCGGGCACACTGTCAACATTTCATATCTACAAGTTTACACTTAATCAAACATTAATGTTGTTTTGTGGCAAATGATGGTCATGATTTATGGGAAATATTAATCTAAGTACAAGAGTAAGCAGCTGTTCACCCTTAAATTTAGCAATATGTTAAGGGAACTTTTCTCACCACAATGAGGACGTGTTTGTTATGCCACTATCAGCACTTTATCTGGATTAAACTAGCTACATTTTATTGAGCCGGACTTTCACTTTCAAGTACTTTTCCACTGTGACATTGTTCCCACCACCAAAAGAAATAACTTAAATTCCTTTTCCACCACTTTTATTTTGAAAACACATGACTGCTGGCCAGACTCCATAGTAAAAACTGACATTTTTATGTTGATTTCTCTTTTACCAGACATTTGAAACGTTAATTACGTAGTAAAATAGAATTTTTCAGAGTATTAAGATCTTCTGATAAATTCGGCTTTATATTTCACCAAGTGAATTATTTAAATGAGGCAAATAATTGCGTCTAACAGACCCTTGTTACCATACGAAACGTATTTACCATAACTTATAAACACTCACTTTTCTATTTAGTAAAGACACATTTTGGTGTGGAATGTAAGCCGAATGAGTAAGCATCTTTAGATAAGTTGTAAAAATATAAAAAATGGCGTTTTAGAAGGATGACGGAGTTAAATTCCGTTAAATTCACATTTTCTGAACGGAGTCTGGCTGAGGAGGCTGGAAAGTCCCCTGGGCTGCTAGCATGCTACATGCTAAGCTAACAGTTAGTTAGCTAGTTAGTGAAGTTTAAAGAAACTAACGAGTGAAACAAATACAAAACCAGCAGAGAGGAGGATAGTTACAGCGGGATGACGTCACTCAGGTAACAGTTTAACCGACAACTAATCAACAGGTAGAACAACAAAGCGAGCCGTTCTTCTTACCTGAGGTCGGCAGGCTGCTACAGCTAGCAGGTGGCTAATCAACCAACTAGTGAACCAACAGGAACTAGAGAACTAGTTCAGAACTAGTTCAGGGAAAGCTCCAGCTTCAGTCACTTTATCAACATGGCGCCGCAGGATGAGTCTGGTTCTGTTCTCACCAACAAACTAAAAGAAAACAACACACCGGCACACTGGAGGAATAACACAGGACTGGACCAGGAAGGACGAAAACACACACACACACACACACACACACACACACACACACACACACACACACACACACACACGCACACACACACACACACACACGCACACACACACACGCACGCACGCACACGCACACACAAACACACACACGAAATGTCCCATATAACAGTGAAATTTAATTGAATTCAATTATTCAGTTAATGTAATGTATATAATGTATACATGTAGATAGTACAGAGGCAAAAATAAGCCTTTCGAGGGGCTTCAGCCTGTTCCTTTTTCGGTTGCTGTCTGATGGATTCTTTTGTAAAATCATGATTTTATTTTGTTGTCTTTGTTTTTTTGCAACCGAAATAAACCAGTCATTCATTCAAGTAAATACCTAAAATATTTAACATTTTACATTTTTATTAAAATTTAAATTAATGTGACACTTTCTGACATTTAATTTATATATATA
Source organism: Centropristis striata (assembly GCF_030273125.1). Taxonomy (NCBI): domain Eukaryota; kingdom Metazoa; phylum Chordata; class Actinopteri; order Perciformes; family Serranidae; genus Centropristis; species Centropristis striata. The sequence continues at coordinate 2,703,219 of NC_081520.1, read as the reverse complement.
TATATATATATAAATAAATAAAATGTATATTTATATATATATATATTTATTTATTTATTTATTTAAAGACAATAAGCCCTTTACTACAATATACAGAAAATTAAGAATAACTGAAAAAACACAAAATATCCTAAATAGCACATTTTACAGGGGTACCTTATAATTATTAATTAATATATAAATAACATTTCGATTAAAATTCAATTTTTCTGACATTTAATTATTATTATTTTTAATATATATTATTATTTAATATATATATATATATATATATATATATATATATATACATACATGTGTGTGTGTGTGTGTGTATGTGTGTAAATACAACAAGCCCTTAACTACAATATACAGTTTGATAAAAAGAGAAAACAATGCAGACATCAGTTATTTATACTTTTTTAAAATATATAATAACCATACAACATACATACATCTGTTGTGTTTCTTATTTAACTTTTATTTTAGGCTATTCATTTAATTAATTCAGGGTTGGTTTTTATATAATAGAAAATATATGTTCAGAGAACAAGTAAAAAAGTTTATTAATGTATTGAAGTTATTGGTAAGAAATTATTATTTAATTATTTATTATTAAATTAATAATTAAATGTATTTTATATTATATTGTTAATAATATAAAATTATCAATACAAATAAATTATTATTAATAACATATTATTAAATTACAATTATTTATCTCAAGAAACTTTTTTTTCTTTCAATCAAAATGACAAATAAACAAAACAAAGTCTTTTTCAGGAGCTGGGATTTTCATTGACAAACATTTTAATACAAAATAAAAATTCAAGCACTTTCAAAGCACCTAAAGCAATAAAGATTTCCAGACTCCTGAACTTTTTCTACGAATCAATCCAAACTTGGTTAGTTTGTTTTTTTCCAACATAAACACGGTTCTGTGGAGTTCGTAACGTTTGGTTCTCATGAATATAAAAAATCAGCAGTTAACCTTTGCAGTACAAAAAATAAAAACAGGATTATGTTATAACGTATATATTAATACAGGGACATAATCATTATAATTTCATAGTAACAGTCTTATTCCTGTAATTATCAAATACAACTTTTTCCTGCCTCACAAATAACTATAATAAAGAGATTGAAAAACAACTGACTTATGTTCTACACATAAACAAACAATATCTGTTAGTAAATATTAACACATTAATAATAAAATTAGAGGTTACATTTTCAAAATGACTCTAAAAGTGATTTATAATACATTCAGTTTGTGTAGCGTTTCTCTAGATACTTAAAAGACGCTTTAATAACCATTTTGGTACATAATTACCTTGCATTAAAAAACATATTGCAAAGAGTTTGTTTTGTTGATTTTTACATCAGGATGTTGTGACTTATATTTTGTATTTTGATATTTATTGCAGTCTAACTTTAACACTTGATGGTGATAAACCAGACGATTCATTTTATCCACATATTTATTCTGTCATAGCTGAATTCTGTTTAAATACCAGTTTAAAAAATATAAAAAATTATTGAAAAATTATTTTTCATAATACTTTTTTTTTTTTTTTTAATCTAATTGTTCTCTAACATTTTCTAGTTATATCTTCATGTTTCAGTTCTGCAGCTAACATAATTTGTTTTTGTCAATAAAAACAAAAACAAAAAAAAACATTTTTTAATAAAAATATTTAAGTTGAAACTCTTGCTGGTTTCCATGGCAGCTTCCCGTCGCTCTCCTGAGCTTCTTTATGTTGTCGGGTCATGTTGACTGAATTTGTGAGAAAAAATAAAGTAAATATACGCTTTTCTCCTTCCTCCCTACCGTGACAGTGGTGGAATGAAACAAAGTACTTTTGAGTACTTCTACTTTGTGTGGCTGTAAACTTCTACTTCATCACCACACAGGTTATTAGTATTTAATATAATCAACACATTTGTGCATGTGTTTTTACCAGTATTCAGATCCTTTACTTCAGTAAAAGTACTAATACCACACTGTGAATTACTCCACTACAGTAAAAGTACTAAAACCACACTGTGAATTACTCCACTACAGTAAAAGTACTAATACCACACTGTGAATTACTCCACTACAAGTAAAAGTCCTGCATTCAAAACTTTCTGAAGTAAAAGTACAAAAGTATCGGCATCAAAATGTACTTAAAGAATCAAAAGTAAAAGTACTCGTTATGCAGAATGGACCCACTCTTATTTTTTATATATATTCCAAATTATTGTATTATTTTTTATGCATTATTTTAGGCAGCTTTTTACTTTTACAGGCATGGTTAATTTGAACTAATACTTTTATTTGGTTAAACTTATAAACATGCATAATACTTTTAAATATAAATACTTTTATGTTAAATCCCAACCTGAAAAGTAACTAAAGCTGACAGCTAAATGTAGTGAAGTAGAAGTATAAAGTTACATAGAAATTTAAATACTCAAGTACACATACCTCAAAAGTGTACTTAAGCACAGTACTTGAGTAAATGTACTTAGTTTCCATTTCATTCCATCACTGTTGTATTTCTACTGCTACTGAAGTAAAAGATGAGTACTTCTGAGATCCATAAATATAAATAAATAACATTTAAATATTTTTCGGATCATATATAAATATAAATAACATTTAAATATTTCCGGATTATATAATAACGAGAGAATGAAAAACATGTAATGTGTTGAAGACAGAGTAGATTTTCATTTCTAATAAAAATAAGCGACAATTGATATATTTTAAGACAATAAGCTTATAGAAGATGAAATAAAGCTGGTGAAGACACTGAGAGGCAGAAACAGAAAGAGCTTTATTCTTCTTTCATTTGGAAGAAAAAAATAAAAATCCCCCCCTGAAATTAAACACATTCTAGTTGATGTACGATGATGAAAGTTTTATTGCCATAAACAGTGTAGGAAAAAAAAAAAAAAATGAGCAAAAAAGAGAAGTTAAGAGGCGTTTCTTTTTTTATTCTAACGTACAGTAAAGCAAATGTCCAGCTGTTTATCAGCGACACAAAGCGACGCAGACTGAAACCGAGAGAAACCATTTGAGTGAAGCACCTGAAAACCTCCACCTGGACCTGAAGGACTCTTTCTGTTTGTGGCAGCAGGAAAATTAAAAGAGGAAAAAAAAAAAAATCAAGGAATGCAAAAAAAAAAACAAAAAAAAAAAAACTACATACCAAACGTCACTGTACGATAATTATTTTTTTCATCAATTTTTACAAAACTTTATTGGTGGCAGTAGGCTTCTACAAGATGCACACTGAAAAAACAGAAACAGCACAAAAACCTTTAAATGTCTTCGTCCCTGCTGGTGACACTGAGGACGTGTCAGCGCCACCTTCTGGCCGGGGGGTTAAATGACTCAGGGCTGCAATCAAAGACAGGTGAAGAAGAAACACAAAAGGAAGAGATGAAGAAAAAAAGGGAAGGAAAAAATAAAATTAAGGATAACAGGGAAAAAAAACATCTTTACGTCATGTTTCCTATCATGTCCCTCGTCTTTCTTCCCCTCTTTTCTTTTCTTTCCTTCCTTTCTGTTGGACTCTCAACGACCCGCTGATAGATACAGGCATGGAAAAAATGATTGTTTTCTTCAAATTCTTGTTCATTTTAATGCCTGGTACAACTACAGGTACATTTGTTTGGACAAATATAATGATAACCACAAAAATAGCTCATAATAGTTCAATTTAAGAGCTGATATCTAGACATTTTCCATGGTCTTCTTGATAATTATTTTGGTTATTATCAAGAAAAACATGTTTTTTTTAATTAAGAAAATGGCTAGATATCAGCTCTTAAATTATAAGCCATTTTCTTAATAAAAAAACATGTTTTTCTTGATAATAACCAAAATCATTATCATGAAAACCATGGAAAATGGCTAGATATCAGCTCTCAAATTATAAGCTATTTTTTTGTTGTTATCATTATATTTGTCAACAACAAAAAATAGCTTATAATTTAAGAGCTGACATCTAGACATTTTCTTAATAAAAAAACATGTTTTTCTTGCTAATAACCAAAATCATTATCAAGAAAACCATGGAAAATGTCTAGATATCAGCTCTTAAATTGAACTATTATGAGCTATTTTTGTTGTTATCATTATATTTGTCCAAACAAATGTACCTTTAGTTGTACCAGGCATTAAAATGAACAAGAAACTGAAGAAAAAGGGTGGTACAATAATTTTTTTCATGTCTGTAGATGGATGGACGGACGGACAGTTGGGAGGATAAAAAAAAAAGGAAAAGATGGAAAACAGAAACAAAGAGGAGAAATGAAATCTAAGTGAAGACACTTTCTTGTTATTGTGTTTCTTCACCTCCTTCCTCGTCTCTGAATCTAAGAGACCAGTAACTTATTTAATATATAATAATAAATAAGAGCTTCAGCTTCGTTGTTCTTTTTATTATAAGGAGAAGTTCACAGGGTTCAATGCCGGAGCTTAAACTGGTTTGATTTGATGAAAACTGTCCGAACATGTTACGTTAAATTATAAAGTCACTTACTTGAAATAATCGATACAGCATAGTATCGCAATATTTTATGTGGTGATATTATATAGATTCATGGCCGCCAAGTGTTTATATTTAGTGTTTTATTTAACGTCAGTATTTTAGCCTTTTTTTCCCCATCTTAATACATTAGAATATGATGGAAAAGTCCATTTCCAGTAGTTCAAGTCAAATAGCCCCAACCAAGTATTGTTCAGAGGCCAACATTTCCATATTAAACATACTTTTTAAAATGGGTCTTTTGTAATATTACAATTTTTTGAGACACTGAATTTTAGGTCTTCATTAAATATAAGCCATGATCATTATAATTAGAAGAAATTAAGGATAAAAAGATGTATAGATCCATTACACACAGAATGAAACATTTTATATCTTTATATAATGTGTTATTTCAACTTTTTGAATTGAATTAAAAAAAAAACTTTTCTATGATATTCTAATTTATTGAGATGCACATGGTGTATATATATATATATATATATATATATATATATATATACACACACACCATGTGCGTCATGATATCGTGTTGAAATTACGATGCAAAGTAAGACTGTTTTTATGTTTCATTCAAAAATAAGTAAGAACAGTGAAGATAAACTTGTTGAAAGTTTGATTAAATGCTGCAGTTGTTGTCGTCCATACATGTTTGATATCACTTCATCATTCCGCCTCAAACGGGCAAAAAACTTTTTGGAATTTCAAATTGTCTGCGTTTTTTTTTTTTCGTAACACAATAGCACCAAAATATGAGACTGGAGAAAGAATGAAAGAGAAAATAAATGAAGGATAAAAAGGGGAAAGAAAGAAAGGAAGAAGCATCGTCACGTGTGTCAGAAGAAAAAAAAAAGTAAATAAGCTAGTGAAGAGAACTTCCTGTTCAGGTGAAGCTTTCAGTGGATCAGCGGACCAATCAGAGACACTGTTCAGTGCAGACTTCTCGCTTTTAAATCTGATTGGACGAAACATGCCACAATGTCATTATTATGCATCTAACTATGTGTCAGCCAGACAACCAATCAGAGGAGCCTTAGCTTTTGGGCCACGCCCCTCCCTTGCTGCGTTCAGGGTGTGTGGGAAACCATGATTGTAGTTTATTTAACTGTCGGTTTCAGAATTTTGATTGCAGCAGGAAACTGTTTTTCCCTTTTTTTGTTCTTCACAGGACCTGAACACAGTGTCCGTTAAAAAAAAAAAGGCCGTCCTGACACAGAATAAACTCCACCCACCGTAACATTAAGCTGGATAAATAAATAAATAAAAAGATTGAAGCTGGAGAATCTGATTGATGAGTCACCATGGCAACAAGCAACAGCAAAGAAAGACCAAAAAAGGAACTCCACCAATCAGGGCGAGGGGGCATGGCTTCAGCTGAACGACTACAAAATACAAAAAAACAAAACAAAAAAAAAAAACCTCTGGGCTTCTTTCTGTTTGGGAGTAAATGGAGGGTGACTTTTTGACCCAGTGGCTGAGGAGCAAGGGGGCGGGGCTACAGGACAAAGCAGCTATGACATCACAGTAAGCGGAGGTGTTGGTGAGGGCGGGGCTGGGGCGGGGCGGGGCGGGGCGGAGAAACCCAAAGTTGAGACATGCATTCACAAGCTGCTCGTTGTGTTTGTGTTTACAGGGTTATTATTCATCAGAGTGTCAGAGTGTTTATTCCCACTAAGAATAAATATTCTGCTCAAACTGAACTCAAACAGGAAGAAGAAGAAGAAGAAGAAGGAGGAGAAGAAGAAGAAGAAAAAGAGGAAGAAGAGGAGGGCGGCGTCCAGTCTGTCTGTCAGGAAGGAATGCTAACTGTGGAGTTTAAACTCATCCCGCTGGCGTTTTTTCTGTTTTTCCTTGTTAAAGTTCTCTATCTGTTCACCCTCACCCCTCCCTCTCTCCCCCCCTCCCCCCTCCCCCTTCCCCCTGGCCCTCACGGCCTTCAGTCTCTTAAGGTTTTTCTCTGGGGATCACCTCCTCTCTCGGCTTGGCTCCGCCGAAGATGGCAGAGTTCGGGTTGGCGACCTGGTTGAGCGGCGCGGAGGAGGTCCGAGGCTTCAGCTGCAGCCGAGGCCGCTGTGCACGCTCCTCTGTAAACAAACAAACAAACAAGCAAACAAAGACGTCAAATCACAAACCTAATACCTTTGTGACCAAACCACAAATTTAGGAATTATGCGATGGATTTACTATTATAAGAAACTTGTATCGTGACTCAAGTGTTGGGATAAAATCGTATCGTGGGGCCGACACGCTGATTCACACTTCTAAGGCCTTTATACACTGTGTTTTGTGAATAATTTGCATGTGACTTTATTTTTTCTTATTGTTGTGTTGTGCTTTCACACAGAATTAAAATATTATGGCTTTACTTTGTTTCGAAATTAGTTTTAAAGGGCACTACAAAGATCGATTTTCCAATAATATTTGAATAGTTTCCAACGAATATCAATGTTCAATGTGTATGTGCTGGATGGTGTGCGTACCTTATGAAAAGTGTTTTATGGAGTTGCAGACATTGTAGTGTGGTATGTAATGTACGAATACATACTTCCTACAGGCACTGCACTAGTACTACTACATGCAACAACCTATTTAACCTATTTAACTTGCTAAAATATATTTTCTCCAATGTGAAATATCTGTAAAATGCAAATTACTCTCAGGAAAACAAACAAATATACATATATATATTAATAATAAATGGCAAATAACTACAAATAAATGTATGTATAGAATGTGTATAGAATGTATGTATACGTTCTTTATTATTATTATTATTGGGCGGCTGTGGCTCAGTTGGTAGAGTTGGTTGGCCCCCAACCGAAGGGTTGGTGGTTGGATCCCTGACCATGGCAGCCTACATGTCGAAGTATCCTTGAGCAAGATACTGAACCCCAAATTGCTCCTGATGCTGTGTTCATCGGTGTGTGAATGAATTCCCAATGGTGGCAGGTGGCACCGTTTAGGGTAGCCTCTGCCACCAGTGTGTCTGTATCTTGAGCTGCAGTGAAAACTAAATTTCTCCACTGTGGGATTAATGAAGTCACATCTTATAAAAGTACAATTAAACTCAACGCAGAATAAAAGTCAAACCTTCAGACGGTTCCCGGAAGTCTGTCGTTCCTCCACGGGGGGGTCCCCCCTCTCTAAAGCGCCCTGGTCCTCCGCCTCCAGGTCCTGCGGCTCCGCCCCTTCTGTCACCAGGGCGACCGCCACCGCCTCGACCCCTCCCCATGTAGTCGTCATCTCTAAAACCTACAGAGGTAGACAGACAGGTGAGTCCGCAGACAGACGCCCTCGGCTGTCCTGCAGCGTCTGGAACCTGCTGGAAAGTGACCGGTGAGCATGAGATGGTTGAGGTGAAGGGGATGATGGGAAAAAAACTTCAGGATGTGGAACCAGGATAAGGGGGTCAAAGGTCAACAGTGTTGGTTAGATTGATGTCATTAAGGATAAAGATTAATTAAGTGTTGTTTATTTCAGTTTAGAGGAGGAGTTTTAGTTGTGATTTGGTTTTAGTTTGTTGCACATTCTGCATATTTACTTGAATAGAAAGTGGACATTTGGGCATTTCTTGCTTTATTAACCCTCTGAACCCAAAAAAAACACTGGCGGTTTGAAACGTAGCCAAAAACACTCCACTTATCCTAGAAAGAAACTGTTTTTTTATTCCAACAGCCATTTTCCATGATTTTCTTGATAATAACCAAAATCATTATAAAGAAAACCATTAAAAATGTCTAGATATCAGCTCTTAAATTAAACTCTTATCAGCTATCCTTGTTGTAAACATTATTTTTGTCCAAACAAATGTACATTTTGTTGTACCAGGCATTAAAATGAACAAATTGAAGAAAACAAGGGTTTAATATTTTTTCCATTTTCCATTACTTATTACTAGATTCTATTGTATTTTAAAAAAAGAGAAAAATTCAACTTGTTTTCTCCTTTTTATGATTAATGGCATAACTGAAACATTTTTGAGTTGTTCCCACTTCCAGCCATGGTTGTGCTGATTCCATAGAGCTGCAGGACTTATATATATATATATATTATATATTACAGTAAAATACAAGGCCACAGTGAGTAAAATGTAAAAAGAGCAAAAAATGCACTGAAACAGCTGTTATGGTTCAGAGGGTTAAAGTGGTCAGTCCATCTCATTCACTATATTTTTGCACTTATTGTACTTTTAATCCTTCAGATTGATTTTAATGCTCGCCTCTAGATGGCACTACAGTAAAACTATATTGACATTATGAATAAGAGCACTTGTTCAGGTTAGTTTAGATCTAATGGTTAGTTCAGGGACACTGTCCTGTGTTCTGATTGGCCGGCTGGGATCCAACCATCTCTGATCTCGCACCTCCTCCTTGTTGGTCGAAGTCGTCACGATTGTCACTTCTTCCTCCTCTGGGAGCTCCTCGAGGACCTCCTCCTCCTCGTCCTGCAGAGTACAGGGGGAGTTAACACTGAGAGAGGGGAGGAGAGGGAGAAAGAGAGAGAGAGGGGGGCAGAGGAGAGAGGGAAAGAGAGGGAGGAAACAGGGGAGGAGAGAGGAGAGGAGGAAAGGAGAGGAGAGGAGGAGGCTGTGCTGGAAGAACAACACTGAAGAACCGAAGCTTGTTAGTCGTCCATCAGCCAATCAGAGAGGAGATGTTGGAGAGAAGAAGCTTGAAGGAGAATTCTGATAAATCTGTTTATATATATTTTAATTTATTTCTAATTTAAGGTTTAACTACTGACCAGGTGAGTTTGTATCAGGTGGAGGAGAGTTAAAGGGTGGGGGTGGGGGGGTCTCTGGAGGTGAAGATGAGATGATAAAAAGGATGAAGCGTGAAAGACAAAGTCCTCCTCCAAGTCAAACAGTGACAGCAGTTTTTTTTTTTTGTTTTGTTAACCCTCTGAAGCCCACTATTAACAGGGATGTTGCTGTTTTTTTATATTGCCAAAATTACAGTTTATCGTAGAAAGAAATTGTAAAAACAGGCATTATTATGGAATATTGAACTTTCCCACGGTCCTTGATCCTCCGTTCTAAAGTTTTCAGTCAGAAAAAGTAACCAAAAAGAAGCTTGACATTGTGATATTTCTGTCACAATCACTTTATTCTACATGTCTCATTTAAAATGTGGCCAAAATACACAGTTTGGAATAACTAGATCCTGTTAAAAACATTTAATTCTGCTCCTCAGAGACACTGTGGAGCCTGTGAATATTCACTGAAAATCAGACAGAACCGAAGGCTGTTTACACAGAGCCGAGGGGAGAGGACAGGAGAAGTTGTAAAAACGCAATAGTTCAATATTTATAATATGTAGACACTACTGTTTTTCCAATATTCAAAACACTTGTGGGCATTTGAAAAACGTGCCGATTCCATTTTATTCCAATTTAAAATATATAAAATTAAACTGTGTTTTTCCTTTGACTAAAGTCACTGTAATGGTGTTCTTCTGCACAAAAGACACTTTAGAGCTGTATTTCCACTCAGAGCTGCAGGATTTATAGAATTTAAATTTACATTTAAATTTGAATATTGCAGTGAAATACAGTACCTGAAATGGCTTGTTCAGAGGGTTAAACAACATTAAGTTTCAGTAACTTGGAGAAGAAACGACAGAAGAGGAAAACTTCATAACTTCAGTTCCAATAAAACACACACTCACTCAACAGGTTTGTGACCTACTTTCTCCTGACGTGCTTTCGGCGTGCGTACCTCTGCCCTCGTCTTTCCTGAAGCCGAAGCCGCCGCCTCCTCCTCGCTCTTGCCTCCGTCCCTCTGCAATGTCCACCCTCAGTGTCCTTTGATCTAGCAGCTGCAGGGGTCAGAGGTCACACGTTGCAATCATTATTACATCATTTAACACACCCTTTGTATAAAAAAAATCTACACTACTGGTCAAAAGTTTTAGAACACACCAACTTTACCAGAATTTAATTGAAAATGATGCAGTTTAATGTCTCAGTGTACTCTGAAATTAATGCACATTTGCAAAATTTAAAATTCTTTATTGAGCATGATAGTGTTTTGAAAGTAAAAAAAAAGATTCAAAATGACATTTTATGTTGGACTAAAAAAAGACACAAAATGACAAAAAAAGACACCAAAAGACACAAAATGACCAAAAAAAGACACCAAAAGACACAAAATGACTAAAAAAAGACACAAAATGACCAAAAAAAGACACAAAATTACAAAAAAAGACACAAAATTACTAAAAAAAGACACAAAATTACTTACAAAGACATAAAAATAATTCAAAAATGGACAAAATAGCCCAAGACTCCACAGAGTTAAGTTGTTAACCCATTTCTTGTTCCCTGAAAAAGGCCTACTTGTATAATTCTGAAATGTACATTATTTTCCAGTTTTGGTTAAGCTTACCTTTTTTTATTTACCTCTGGCAGTTCACCACATTTGACTTGAACTGCTTGAATTTCAATAAAAAACTGGAAAAATTGGGGTGTTCTAAAACTTTTGACCGGTAGTGTTTTTGTGAAGAGTGGAAACAATAAAGACATATCTACTGTATGTAGGGCAGCAACCAATTACTTGACTAATCGATAATGAAAAAAAATGGCCGCCAGGTTTGAAAAATAGATTTCCTAAAAAATAAAATAGGGTCCAAAATACACATTTTATACATACATATTTATCTATAGTTTTGCGAGCTTGTCAAAAACGCTGGTTAGCTTGTTGAAGCATCATAACAGTCGTGATGTTGAAATGGTAGTTCGCTATAGCATATCATTTTTCCTAAAAACCATAAAAACATCTAAACACAACAAAAGTGGTGTTTATTCTGTTGATAGGCCTGTCACTATTATTACTATATCGACGTCTCGTTTGAAATATAAAATGGACATGATAGTTTTTTTCTGGACTCCATATTTTGTCATTTAAATGCGTGTTTGTTTACATAAGCCATCAACATTTTCGCCTGGGAGGATAAAAGTTGACGCGTTCTGGTTGTAAAGTACTTTTTGTGCTTTCTTTGTGTTGTGTTTAAAGTAGGGACGGGACTTTAACGCGTTAATTAAGATTAATTAATTACACAAAAATTGACGCATTTTAATCACACTTATTTTTGCACCGTGAATTTCTCACTGAGTTTCAGGCGGACCAATTATACTGGATTATATTTATCTAGGACATTTTAATATTTCTTTTCCATAATTTAATTCCAATGTTTAATATTCTTGATATTTAAAAATGACTTGCTGTTGAAAACGATGTTTTAGATTATTATGCCCCAATATCATTATATTTGTGGCATAAAATGGTCCTAAAACAACATCAACGATATTATCATTTATGGTGACAGTTACTGGGAAAATATATCGTCCTAACAATGTGTTGTAGTAACAGGCCGACCTGCTGAACACAACGTGTCAGCATCAGAAACGTGTGTTTGCCACAGAGCCTATTTTCTGCCATGATCCAAAATTTCATTGCAAAAATCCCTTTTTTTTTTTTTTGTAAAGCACTTTGTGTTACATTTCTGTAAGTGCTATATAAATAAAGTTTGATTTGATAGGAGAATTCTTAATAGACCCCATGGTGATAATACTTGATCAAATTTCAACTGCGATTTTGTGAAAAGCGAAGCAAATCATTGCTTTTGTGAAGCAAATTTCAACTGCGGTTTTGGTAAGCGTTTGGACCAATAAAGATCCAAGTCTTGTGACCCGTTTATACTTGAAACAATGTTTCTATATTTAACTATAGCAGATTGGTGGAGCCCCAAAGTGAGGCTTTTCTGAGCTCTTTTCACGTCGATTTCCCATTATTTTCAATGGGAAAATTGGAGCAAAACTTTTAGGGATTTTTTACGAAAATGTCAAATCTCCGATAAAAGACATAGCCCACCATGCCCGATCGTTTCCCAATTAAGATGATTAATAATAATAATAATAATAATATGTACGGCGAAGATTAAAAAGCAAAAAAACTGTTCTTCAGTAATGAAAAAGAACCAGTAAGAGTAATGACACCTCCAGCAGTTTGCCACAGGAATGAGTTCTTAAACCTGGAGGAAAGTTTTATAGTATTTTAACGCCATGAGGTCTCTACTCTCTAATTCAATAAGGATTTTGAACTGGGTTTGTTTTTGGTTAGATGCCTGAAATAAGGTCTGTGGTTACGTAAAATCTAAAAATTAAAGAGCACATTGTAATTGGTTTCCAAAGCAATCACATGTACAGTTAAGATGGAAAAATATGAATGTGTTGATCTGTACCAGTGCTCCAAAAACACACCGTACCATGTGGTAAAAGACTATTTATTTATTTAGGAAAACAAATTGATATTTACATTTTCCCATTGACATATGGAATTACTTTTATCAGGATAGAAGCAGAGCAGTCAAACAATAAACTCTGGATGGAGAGAATAAAGGATTAAGATACTCACAGCGCCGTCGTACGTCAAAGCTTCTTTTAGAGATTCCAAATCTTCAAACTCAACATAACAAAAACCTGTAAAAGAGACAGAAAGACACAGTCAGTCTCCAGGTTCGGTTAGGAGCAGCCACTTATAGCTGAAACACAATGACCTCTGACCTTTGAACTTGTCTGTCTCTTTGTCTCTGACCAATCGGACGCTGCGGATGTTGAGCTCTTTGAAGATGATGTCGATGTCTCCCTGCACCGTGTTGAACGGCAGGTTTCCCACGTACGCTGTGAACGGAGGCTCTGTGGGCAGCTCCTTCTGCTTCCTGGGGCCTCCGGAGCCGCCGCCGCCACGGGGCCTGCAGATCCAGAGCATTATGTCGTTAATATATATATTACAGGCATGTAAAGTGGCTACAGCTTCATGTTTTACGCACAGACGTGAAAGTAACGACACTTGATAAATAAATGTCAATGCATCAACAATTAAAAAAAATAAATAAATAAGCCCGCATCACAACTACTAATATTAATTGACAGAATACTTACATTAATATACTTTCATTTGTATTTATATATGTAAAAAACTGACTTTTTTTGGGTGGGTTTTTATATATATATATATATATATTGTTGATGGGTTTTTTTTTATTTTTTTATTCTTCATGCATTTTTTGTGTATTTAAAAAAATGTCCCTGGTTGCAAACAGCAATAAAAACACTATATAATATTAATATTGTTTTCCACTTTCACAGAGATAAATCTGTCCTGATCATAATGATGATCAATGAATATTAATTGTCACAATATTTACATTTAAATAGATTTTGATATATATATATATATATAAACCCACCCCAAAACATTTATTACAAAATGGGTTTTTTTTATTCTTCATGCATTTTTTTGCATTTAAAAATAAATTTGAAAAAATAAAAAAATAAAGAATAAATGTTCCTAAATAATTAATTTTCACAATTTTAACCGTTTCAATGCCTCTTTGTTTAAATAATGCAACCGTTTTTTTTAAGATATATATATATATATATGTATAGATTTCTTTATGTAAAAGGCAAACTTTCAGTCAGATAGTGATTCATTATAATGTCATGTGATACAATTTCAAGCAGTTTCAAAACAAGTGTAATATAGTTTATAAATTTATCAAGCTTAGAAAAAGTATAACAATATAAATAATTGTTAAAAGATATGACATTTTTAAAGATACTCAAAGAACAAAATGAAATGAATGAGGAAATAAAAAATACAGAAATCAAAAGCTGGATTTTAGTTAATGACAGTTCAGGTTTGAAGAGGCATTGGGAGGCATTTATTGTTTTTGTTTCATTTTATGTTTTATATATTGATGTCAATTAAAAAAGAAATTCACATTCATATTCTATAAAGTGTTAATATCTATTTGAAAAAGTTGTACTTGCATTATTATAGCCTTAAACTAAAAAAATGTTTTTATCGTTCTGGGACAATGAATATATTATCCATTAAAAACGTGTTACTGTGCCTGGCTAGTTTAAAGCACTGCACAATCCATGCACAAATCATGAAAACACATTAAAAAAAAATATCACTATTTTCTGCCAGCACCCGGACCAACCAGGACGGCGAACACGTGAAATAAAAGCTGTGCCCGTAACTCTCAGCCATACATGCACCTGTGCAGTTAATGTGTCCTGCAGATTCTCACGCACTGACCAACATACATCCATTTTCTCCAGCAGCGTAAAACAAAAGTATAACTGATAATGTGGCAGCAACACTGGCTGCACAGGGACAGACGGTCCGCAGCAGCAGCTGGTAAACACTCTGACCTCCAGCACAAGGGCTGGGTTTAAAAAATCTATTATAAATTTCACTTTCCGATATCGATTCATAAATACTGAGATCGATCTTTATAGATAGATAGATAGATAGATAGATAGATAGATAGATAGATTACTTTATTCATCCCCGAAGGGAAATTCGGTTGTCACAGCAGTCCGGTATTCAAGTACAATAAAATACAATAGAATAAAATACTGAGGTAGCATAAATAAAAACAATAGAAAAAAAAACACAGAATAGAACAAGGACACTTAAGAAGTTAAAAAAGTACATCAGTTGGTAGGATGGTTGGCAAGATGATGGTAATAATTAAACTGGTGATATGATGCAACAATGCTATAGTGACTAGACGGTATATAATAATAATAATAATAGTACAGTATATAATATAATATATATAATATAACATGTAATAATAGATAATAAACAATATAAAAATAAATAAAATGAAAAATATAAATAAAGTAATTTTAAATAAAATAATATGATATATAATATACAATAATAATAATAGTAATAATAATAATAATAAATAAGGCCGGTATATAAATATATGTATATTCCAGCATCAGTGTGAAGCTTTTTGGCCAGCCTTTCTTCCAATAGCTGCGTGATCTTTACCCTCGTCAGTGTCACGTGACTCTAAAGACGACGTCACAGGGTTATAAAGGCGCAGAGAGAAAAGATGAATGAAGCGCGACGTGCAGCTTATCTTTCATCCTTCAAACCACCTCGTTTATCTACGGCATCACAATTACTGAGCTCTTAACCCATTGAAGCCTGGAAAGCGGATACGCCATTTTGTAGTATTTGTATAAGCTCTCAAATACTTTTTGAATTTCATTTCTATCTGCTACAGAGGCTGAAAAATCTATTATTTAGTAGAAGCGTTGACACTTCTGTTGAATTTCCAGAAAAACTTCAGGTTTTAGGGGCTTATTTTAAAATCGCCCAGAGGTTTTAAAAGGCGTTTTAGGCGTCAATGGGTTAAAAACACTCAGCTGACGTGACAAATAAGCAAACTAGGGCTTGCATGTGTTCCTAGTTATTTACATGGTGTTTTTTTAGGGAGATTATCATCATTCTCAGGCAATAGCCGAGATCGCTACATATTCACAATGGCCCCTGTCGGCTGTTACAACAGGCTAGGGCTGGGCAAAAAAACTATGAAGATTATTATCGCGAAATAACTTTTCCTCAATAGAAATGTAAGTCATGGTTGATATAATTTCAATAGACCTCTTTCTATCCATGTTCTGACAGACAACACAAACAGCCAATGACAATAAGCGTAGGGCTGGGCGATATGGCCCTAAAAGAATATCCCGATATTTCAGGCTATTTTTGCGATAACGATATTCTTGACGATATTAGGAAATACTTAAAAAATTTTTTTTTGTCTGTATAAATAATTAAAAATCTAAAATGTAGTGTGAAGTGCAAATCTCAACAGTTGCCAAATACAAAAACATTTACTCTTGACTAAAAATAGCCATTTAGGGGTTTCGGGGGCATATTTTAATGACATTTTGTAAAGGAGAATAAAGGTTCTCGTATGTTTTATTTAAGGCATCTTATTTTGACAGTCTTCTTGTAAATTCTGTGGTGGATTCTCTTAACACACTGTGCTCTTATTTTGAAAGCTGCATGTGTTAAGCGACAGGGAGTAAGTAGCTTTTTGTGATTAAAACAACTTTAACCACTACATCAAGAAGTAGGAACGTTGCCAATATCATGATATGCATTTTTTTTAACCATAAAAAAAATATACCGATATTATTGTGAACCATACGATATGGCACACCCCTAAATAAGCGTAGCATGGTGTGGAGGGCGGAGTTACAGCCATGTCAAGTTAGGTTGAGAGCGCAGGAGAAGCAGTCATGTAAAGGTTAATACACACTCAGCAAGAACAGAGAAATGTGTTCTCCCTCACAGGGCTGCAAGAACAGAATGACGTCATTTTGCTCCTGCAGCCCTGGGAGAGAGAACATATTTCTCTGTTCTTGACACATCATCTGAGCAGAACTTTGTTCTTGTGTGGTGTCCCACAACTATTGTGTGATTGGTCAGAAATGTGAATGAGTGGTGTGCTGCAGTGGTAGGGCCCTGTGACAACTTCCCAGGAGTTCTGAGTTTCTTATGAAGTATGAAATGCCCCGTCCAGAAAAAAACTTTTTTCTTGTTCTTGCCACCTCGAGAACAAGAACAAATTTCTCTCTTCTTGTGGAGGATGTAAAGGGCTTCAAGGTTTTGGCTACTGATGTTGTGTACATTAGGAGTGAGAGTGAGGGAAAATGAAGACAGAAAAATGTTAACTTGAGCAAAAGCGTCACCAAAAAAAAGACACCGAGCACAGCCCGAGGCTCAAAAGGCTCAGAGGAACTAGTAGTGTGGAGATATTTCTGCTACTTAAAGTAGCATGCACTGCAAAATGTGTTGAAAGCATGTTCCTACAGAAACAGGTAACACCCAACAACACTAATCTTTCGTACCATTTATAAGCAGTGCCATCCTTTAAAGCAGCTATTCTCAACCTTGGGGTCGGGACCCCAATTGGGGTCGCGAGATGATTTCTGGGGGTCGCCAAATCATTTGTTTGTGTTTTTGGTCACTTAATGTGTTTTTTTGTTCATTTTGTGTCTTTTTAGGTCATTTTGTGTCTTTTTTTGATCATTTTGTGGTCAATTTGTGTCTTTTTTGGTAATTTGGTTTCCTTTTTTTGTTCATTTTGTGTCTTTTTTTAGTCATTTTGTGTCTTTTTTGTTCATTTTGTGTCTTTTTTGGTCATTTTGTGTCTTTTTTGATCATTTTGTGGTCAATTTGTGTCTTTTTTGGCCATTTTGTGGTCAATTTGTGTCTTTTTTGGTCATTTTGTTTACTTTTTTTGGTCATTTTGTGGTCAATTTGTGTCTTTTTTTGGTCATTTTGTGGTCAATTTGTGTCTTTTTTGGTCATTTTGTTTACTTTTTTTGGTCATTTTGTTTCTTTTTTGGGTGATCTGAACTGTGCGTGTGAGATTCTGTTCAGTGAGCGGGGGTCACGGACAACATGCCTGTTAAATTGGGGGTCGCGACTCAAAAAGGTTGAGAATTACTGCTTTAAAGCACAATGCAAGACTATATAGACTCAAGCAGGTGCTGGTGGCCCCTGTGTGCTAGCTGCACTAACGGGGACTTCATGTGCCTGTCTTTTATTTATGCCTTGTGGCACAAATGGACCAGGGATGGGCGTTTGGAAGAAACCTGCCAACTTGATCATCTATAACGTTAACTTTCAGTTTGCAAACTGGAGCTCTATCCAACTTCATTCTCAGCTCATTGGTTTATTGACGTACGGCCGCAGAACTGAACGCTCGGCGTGTTTCATTTCCGTGATACTGATACGCAGTCAGAGATAAAAATAAAACAATACGCAGATTAAAAATTCCACGTGACCGACCAAATTCTTAACGACCATTAATCGATCATCAATTAATTATTCCCATAAAAGGAGCCACAATTTATTTGTGGAGGCTCCTTCCTTCGATACAAAGTCAACATAAAGCGGTGATGGTTTTCTCCTTTGGTGAGGGCGGGGCTGAAATACGCTCCGTCTCTTTTACTCAGTGATGTATGCCGTCGAACAAGTCAAACCGAAATATTTTTAACTGTCCCCTGACACATTGTTACATCCCTAATAAGAATATGTGTATGCATGTATACTTACCTGCCTCTTTTGTTATGTATACCTGTTCAACTGCTCCTTAACACAAATATCTAATCTAATCACACGGCAGCAACTCAATGCGTTTAGGCTTGTAGACATGTTAGTCCAGCGGCTTAGGACCAGATTTGGGAAGAAAGTGGGGCACGTCGGACAAAAGCATCAAATTTTTTCCACATGCTCTCTATCATTATAGGTTTCAATTTTTGGTAGGAGCCACTTCATCAAGATTGCGGATCAGAGATGGCAGCCATATAAAATCTATGAGAACCAGTATATCTTCTAAGCCACTTAGAAGGTCAATCTTAGTGTCAAAATATACATTTTCTGGGTCAAAGAATAATTTAAAGCTACTGAGAATATCACTAGATGATCAAATAGATATGTTCATTTTGGCCATGTATTTACATAATTATTAGATTCCAAACATTTTCAGCTCAGGATTCTCTGCTGCAGCACTTGAAGCGAGTTGCCTACCAGTCTGGGTGAAAATGAACATTTCTATTTGATCAAATAATCATCTTGTGATATTCTCAACAGCTTTAAATGATTCCTTGACCCAGAAAATGTAGATTTTGACACCAAGATTGACCTTCTGTGTGGCTTGGAAGATGTATTGGTTCTCATAGACTTTATATGGGTGCCATCTCGGATCAGCAATCTTGATGAAGTGGCTCCTACCAAAAATTGAAACCTATGGTGATAGAGAGTATGTGGAAAAAATTTGGTGCTTTTGTCCAGCGTGTCCCCTTTATTTAGCTAAGCTGCCTGACTATGTTGAAGACAAGCTGCTGAAGTTCAAACTGAGCATCAGAATGAGGAACAAAGGTGATTTAAGTGACTTTGAACGTGCCATGGTTGTTGGTCTGAATATTTCACAAACTGATGATATAACAGCCATCTCTGGGGTTTACAGAGAATGGTCCGAAAAAGAGAAAATATCCTGTGAGCTGCAGTTCTCTGGGCCCAAATGCCTTGTTGATGCCAGAGGTCAGAGGAGAATTGACAGACAAATATTAACGGGCAGTTTATATATGTATATATAAAAGTCCTGCTAACATTTGTTATGGAACACTTCAAATGTATGTCAACATGAATATGCATAAAACAACCTTTCGTTGAAAATATAAATTTAAAAAATCCTACAAATGAAAAAACTTGCCAAAATAAGTCAAAACTTATGAGAAAATTAGACTAAATTGGTCTTAACTAATGTCTAGTTTATTTACTTTACATAAATATAACATATCCGAACAATGATTGTCTTTGAAGAGTTGTCTAACTGATTATTCCAGTGCCAAACATGGCGGAAGTGCAGCGAAAGAAGGAAAAATACACAAAAAACATTTTTTGTTGGTGCATTTAATTTAAAAAGTGACATGCACCAGGGCCTGCTTCAGGGTCTGAGCGTGTGTTTTGCATAGTGTATTTTGCCTGCTGATATATTGATAATATAAAAAGGATTATAATGCAAGTACACCCTTTCAAAGTAAAAAAAAAAACAAAAAAACTTTTAACTCTTAAGAATATTCACAAATGAATATGGGAAAAAAAATATATTAAAATATTCTCAATAAATAAAAGAACAGAGCAGAAATGTTTTTTTATTTCTGTTCATTGGGCTTAGGTGCTGTGAAAACATGCTTTGGTCTTAGTAAAGTCTGTTGAACATCATGTTGGTGCCATTATTAAGGGAACAAAACTGCATAGAAACACAAAAATTACTTTAACAATTTATCAATAAAAAATGAAAATAGTTGGCGATTATTTTTCGATTGGTCAACTTATTGTTGCAGATCTATTATCATTATTAAATGAGGACTTTTTCTTTTAAATGTTACGTTATTTAGAAGACTTTTTTCATTATTGTAAGTGTGGTTAAGAGTCTGCATATATTTACATGAATAAGAGTAATTATTTTCTTTTGCAAGTCTTAAGCCGAACATAGAACAAGTTGGTTGGTTTCTTTCATCAGCAGCAGTCAATAGATAGAAAATCATTTAGTAATTGCAGAAACTACTTTCTGTCAGCTATTGTCAGTCTTATATGTTTGAATTTTGGATTGAGGGTCAGAAGGCAATTTGTACTTTTTTTTCTTATGGAAATTGAAAAAATAATAACTAGTTAAAGAAAAATCTTTTTATATGCTCAAGACTTTTTGTCTTTTAACAAATCAATAAATACTAAAGAAATTAGTAAAAGAATAAATAATGACAATAAAAATGATACATTTAAAAGGCATATTTTGTGTGCCATGGACTTTTTAATTTCTTATTAATCAATAATATTTTTGAAGCATAAAACTTAATAATTTGAAGCTTAATACGTATACATTTAAAGAATTTTCTTTTTGTCCATAATATTAGGTCCCGAGTATCGTTTTTTTAATACCTGTATTGTAGTTTAAATATCTGATATTGTGACTCTGAATTTTAAAAAGAAAAAAATATATAATTTTCTGTGCCTAGGACCTGTTTCTTTTTGAAATGGGTAAAATACTAATAACAATAATGATAATATCACATTTACTGTGCCATTTTATAACAAATTTTAAAATCTCATTTTGGATGCTTATGATTAATTTTCTTTTTACAAATGAATAACTTAAAGAGAATGTACCTAGGACATTTTTTTTACTAATGGATACAATAACAATAATATCAAAAGGGAAAATAATTATTCTATTTAGTGGTCCTACAATTATTTTTCTTTTTGCCATAATACTGAAAGAGATATTGATTATCTTGTATTGAAGTTTAAAAATCTGGTATGATGAGAACCTTAGTTAGTAAATTATTAAAGCGACCCTGCAGTAAATAAATAAAGCATCCTAAGTTTTTTTAGTATTCCTTTAATTCCTGCAGACATCCTGAAAAAAAACTCTCAAAAATCAGGTTTTTCACTCAATTCAGTTAAAAATCACATAAAATAACAGGCCAGTAAACAGCAGCTAACCCGATATTAACTGTAAAAACTCAGAAACGTATCGATAAGCAACAACCCCGATCGATATCCAGCCTCATGTTCGGTAACTACGTGGATGAATCTGCAGCTGCGGACACATGATGCAGCCATGCGGGCAGCCTGCAGCTGCAGCTCCGCCACCACCTCCACCTGCTGCGGCCTCCTGTCCCGCCCGGCCCGGCCCGGCCCGGCCTCTCCCCGGGGCAGCCCACTGATACAACCACCGGACAGATGAACGGGACTCTGTCAGGGAGCTCCGGGGCGACCCACACACCACATCTGCCCCGTTTGTGTCGCTACGCTAGCCCCCTTGCTAACAGTTAGCATGTTAGCTCCGGAGCTAACAGTTAGCATGTTAGCTCCGGAGCCGCGGTGTTTCCCAGCTGCTGTCACCGGCCTCCTCGCGCTCCCACGGCGTAGCGCTTAGCAAGCGCCGGGCGGGACGAGCTCCGAGGCCTGGTCGCCCTGCACCGAGGCTCGGGGCGGCCAGCAGCGGGAAACATAGCGACGGTCCGGCCGGGGTTTATGTTTTAAGCGCGGAGCCGAGACTCACCCTCTTCCGCCGCCGAAGCTTCCATATGTCCGGTCCCGATCCTCGTAGTTGTCGTAGTCCGCCATTACTGCTGCTGTGTGTCGGAGGAGGAGGTCCTGCACGTCACACACAGAGCGGGTTTAGCTGTCCACAGAGCGCCTGACCGGGAACACACTAGCTACACTTTAGTTTCACAAGTTGCTCGTACTACTTTAAAACAAATGTGTGTTTCTGTTGTTGGTGTAAAAATATGGAATTTAAAAGGTTGTACAGACATTAATAGATTTAAAAAAATGTATAAATGCAGAAAAAATTGTCAATATGTACCAGAATCTTAAACTGATTGTTTATGATCAGTTGTTTTTTTGGTCTTTTGTTTTTGAGATGATAACATGTGCTTGTATGGGTTTTTGTTTGTTTTTGTCTTGTTTGTTTTTGTTGTTTCAAGTGTTTTGTTTTGTTATAATCAAAGTTTTGTTGGTGTAGGCTACTGAAAATCCATCGTATGTGATGTCAGACCATCTTTTTTTACTTTTATTGTTCAAGTAGGGGGCAGACAAACATAAGAAATGTTTTCTTCTTGCTGCTCCTTTCTAATCATGAAGGTGTAGAGAGTGTCTCTGTACACATTTTGTTGTCCACTTTCATGAAAGGAACAAAATAAATAAATAAATAAAAATAAAATAAAAAATAGTGGTAGAAGAAGTACTCAGTAAAATAATTCACAGAATCTACCCCACTAAAATTTTTCTTCAACGTTTTAAAAAAGATTTAGATTTGAATTGCTTTTTTTGTGAAGGACACCCTGAAAGTATTTTTCATTTATTTTGGTCTTGCCCTTTTTCGTCTAAGTTCTGGAAAGATATTTGTAACTTCCTTTTTTTTCAATTGAACCTAATTTGTCCCTTTGTTTTGAAAATATACTGTTTGGTTTCACTGACTTCCCATACACAAAAAAAAAATCAATATTACATTATAACTCTAATTATACTATTGGCAAAATATCACATACATAAATCTCGATACACAAAAAAAATCCCCTCTTTATATATTTATAAGTGAAACCAAGCAGTATATCAATTCTATTAAAGACTCTACTAATTTGAAAGCTGCTAAAACTCTGAATATTTGTAATTTTTATAATATTTTTGTATGACAACCTCTTTATGATTTATTGAAACCCCCGGCGACGTTCTGATGTATTTTTTTGTATTACACCCCACCCAACTGCCTTAATAAAGTTTATTTAAAAAAAAGAAGTACTCAGGACTTTTTTAAAATAAATTTGTATATAGAAGTAAGTCTGATTGTATTGTAGTGATTTCAGATTTATAGTTTTACAATAAAAAAGTGGTCCGTAGAAT
This sequence comes from Centropristis striata, assembly GCF_030273125.1. Taxonomy (NCBI): domain Eukaryota; kingdom Metazoa; phylum Chordata; class Actinopteri; order Perciformes; family Serranidae; genus Centropristis; species Centropristis striata. The sequence continues at coordinate 2,679,900 of NC_081520.1, read as the reverse complement.
AAATGTATTATAAAACTAAAACTTCTATTAAAATCAAGATAAATAACAGAAATCATCTAGGTTTAGATACAGTGGTGGTTCTAGACCAATCTTACTGTGGAGGCCAATGAGGGGCCAGTTTTTAATCAGAGGGGCACAATAAAAAAATGGCAAAGATGATATTTAAGTATTCAAACCCTTTATTTTAGCTCATTTAAAAATCTTAATTAAGTATATTTGGAAGATACAAATACATTGTATCAATTACTTTTGTACCACAATGACATTTCCCATTTTTGTGCGCAAGTATTTTTTTTTGTGCAGTACAGTGAGAATTATCTTCCTTATTTATTCACAAGCTTTTATTGCACAATTAAACTATTATCCAATGTACACATTCTGGGTTCCTTTTGTGTACAAAAAAATTGGTAAGAATTGTTCCGTCGTTCATCGTTATGAATTGATTATTTTATTTTTAATTTGACACAGGGGCCACAGCAGGGGCCAAGGGCTTCTTCACAGGGGCAGTGGCCCCTGGAGGCCCCTGTGTAGAACCGCCACTGTTTAGATATTAGATCTGAAAGACTGCAATGAGTGATTTATCTCAAATATGGGTCAAATGTGAACGGGGTTGGTTGTCACATGTGCTGGTAATGTACCTTTCTAATGTATATTTTGTTGGGGTATTTTGAGCGCTTGAGTGCTTTTGACAGTGTTGTATAAATATAATTATTATTATTATGAATGGTCCAAGTAGTTAGACACGTCAACTGATAAATTGCTTGGAAATGCTTGTTTTTTTTTGTTTTTTTTAAGGCAGATATTGAAATAAATGTGCTTGTTTTCTGGTTCTTGTCTGAATTTTCAAACTGTTTAGATTGTTTGCTTCATGTTTGTGTTTATAGCATTTTTATGTGTACAACATCAACAAATAACCACATTTTAACTCAACATTTGTGAATATTAAAACTTATTTATTTATAGCAGGACCTTAACCTGTCATCAGCTGGTTAGAATATTCAAACATAAATATTGCCAGAAATAAAGTTTGCCAACCAGCCCTGGTCTTCTATATTCATTATGAATAATAGCTTATTTCAGAATAAAGTATATGTCTTATATTATTGTATTATAATCAAATAACAATAAAAATAAAAATAGATTTTCATGTTGAAAAAACTTTGTTTAAAAAATTGTTTTTTGATTACTTTTTCCCCCCAAGACGCTCATTTTGTCTTTTTGTGTGTGAAGTTTGATGAAAAATTGATTTTCACATTATACTCACAATATCACAGTACTTGAGTAAATGGCCTTTTAGTTACATTCTTCACTGCAAATCATAATTCACTTACTGTAGTTTTAAAGGTTTCACAAATAGAAAAGTACACACAGACACAATAAGAAAAGTCCATGAAGAATAATCAACAATGTAGAAAAATAATTGATTAAATATTTAAGAAAATAGAGAAAAAGGCACTGAATCAAGTATATTCATACAGTTTTTTAAAACAGGGTAAACTGGTTTGAATTTGTGAAAATCAATTAACATACACAGAATTGTATCAACATGATTGATTGGATAATAAAAAATAAAAAAAGCACAATGTACATGAGAAAGGCTAATATAAACCACTTCTGCAGCGTGTTCTGAAGAAGAAAAAACATCTGATGAAGATGAAGCAACAAGCAAACATTTTACTACTATAAGAAGTTTATTTACATCATATTTTCAGCCTTTACATTGGTTTCTTGACAAGATATGTGCTTATATTGTTGAAAAACTCTAGATCTAGAAGATATCATGTAGTTCTTTTTGTAGAACATGTAGAGGTTCAACACAACATTCTTAAATAATCACAGATCTTTAAGATCTCTTGCAGATCTTGTAGATCCTCTTGATATAAAGCAAGTCTTGTAGTTCCTGTAGAAATGGTATTGTGGTCTTGTAGATTTACAAAGTCTTGCAAAAGGTCTTGAAAGATTCAGTCCACAACTTTTGTAGATGTTGAGGTCTCACAGTGGTCTTGTAGATCTGTCAGCAATGCAAATTAAAAGTAGAAGCTCTCGTTTCGTAGATGTGGACGTTGAAGTAAAGGGAGGACATCCAACACAGAGCTCATGTTTGTTACCTTTCAGCAGCCTTCTGCTTTAGCAGCTTCCTCTGGGATCTCCTCCAGGTTTGGTGGAGGAGAGTCGCTCCGCAGAGGTTTTGAGAGGCTTGACCCACGCTTTCGTAGGCTGCTTGATTGGACATCTTTGTCAACAGGAATCATGGTTTTCCCCAAAGACTGGAAGCACATAACACAACTAAGGAACAAGTCAAACTATAACAGACCAAGGTTATTATAGTCAACGAAAACTAACGAAATAACGAAAACTAGAATTGAAAAAACATTTTTGTTAACTGAAATAAAAATAAAAACTAGAGTTTTTAAAAAAACGATAACTAACTGAAACTGTATTTTGTGGTTACAAAACTAACTAAAACTAACTAAAATTATAGTGGAAATGTCCTTAGTTTTCGTTTTTGTCAACTTTTTTCATTCATAATTCAGTGTTTCTATTTGAACATGCAACACATGGTGAATATGTTTACTGAGACTGGGATGTTTACACTAGAACAGAAGTTAATAACTTTATTGGGGCTGAGATGATAAACCAAAGGAAATAAAGGCAAAACATTTTTATGAATCTGGCACCCAACAAATACCCCATTAAAAAAAACTAAAACTAACACTAAAACTAATAAAAACTAAACTAAAACTAAGCATTTTCAAAAAATAAGAACTGAACTAAAACTAGAAAACTCACTCTAAAAACAAACTAAAACTAACTGAATTTGAAAACAAAAATTCACAACGAAATTAAAACTAAAACTAAAGAAAAATCCAAAACTATTATAACCTTGTAACAGACAACATCTGTGTTAAAACACAAAGGAGAACTGTATGGAAACCTGCTCTAATTTATGTGAGAAAATAACATCAAACACAACGATACAAAACTGTGCGAAAGTCTTAGGCAGATGTGAAAAAATGCTATAAAATGAATGCTTTAAAAAATAGAAACATTTGGTGTGACCACCCTTTGCCTACAAACCAGCATCAATTCTTCACACCTTCCTAAGACTTTTGCACAGTACTGAATGTCCAAACTTTTATTTGAAAGTCTGTTCATTTTGACCAGTTTTCCTTACCTGGTTTTCAGCCAGCGCCTCTTTAGCCATGTAGTGCTCCCTCTTCATCTTCATTTCCACTTCCTCCGGGATGTCAGGGACCATCAGGTCGATCAGGCGGCCGATGAAGAAGACCACATGCTGAAGAAGAAACAGGAGGAGCCTTCAGGTCACAACAGAACCTGCTGCCTCCGTCACTCATTAACTGATCAACACTCAGCTGGCTGCTTCATACAGGCCAGTAAGTTCCAGCCAATCACAGCACACTCTAGAATTTCATCATACGGATGTTAGTATGGTTGATTCTGAAATGGGTTGGAAAAACACCAGAAGCACCAGAGACGGTGTTTGGGATGCTGGAAAATTCGCACATGCATCAGAACAGACAAAAATTGCAAAGATTGTGCCCGGTCATGGACGACGGTCTCCACAGTGCACCCAAACACACACCAGGGTCAGGATAAAGTTCTCTCGTACCCCTTTTTGACCAAGGCCGTTCCAGGGCCGATTTAGCCTGGGTATACCCAGACTGCCTTGTATGCTTGAATTTAATTTCGAACCTCCATCCAGTCTGGAAACCAGGGAGGTTTCTTAGCCCTGTTTTAGGGATCCAATCACAGAGCGGGGAGGGACGGCAAGACGATGACGCGTACTACTCGGCACTTGGAAGCTTGTAGTTTTCCGGATCCAACATGGCTGCTGCAGACGCGAAACTCTCTTTAGCTGTAGATGGTGTTTTAAATAGTTTAGAGCGAAAGTTGAAAGGCGAAAGGTCTCTCGGCGGCTCCGCTGTCCCGGAACCGGAGCGGGACTATTAGCGCTGCTAGCGGCGCTAATCACCGGCGCTACCGTAACACCGGTGATCTGGCTCCGAGCCGGGGGACAGCGGAGCCCCCAGAGACCCGCAGCAGCTTGTTTATTGCCCATAAAATCAGTGGATGTGTGTGGCTGAATGACATGAGGGGGAATAAAGCGTGAAAATAAATAATCTTGCAGAAAGCGAGAACTGGAGAAGCAAAGCAGCAAACAACACTCTCTCACAGACACACACAACAAACATCCATCTCTGTTGCTCTACTACGTCATCTGGTATAACTGATCTGATTGGCTAAGAGCTACCTACAGACGCTTTGATAGACATTCTAAGCGTCCAATAAACGGCTCTGGAGGATCGTAAACCACACCTCCTCTACGGAGAAATGAACGGCTGGTTCCCAGACCACATCTCATTTGAGATTAGTCTGGTGTTAGCCAGGCTACAAAATAACATAATATCGAAGTGCATCAAGGCTCACTGTCTGATCGCAGCACGTCGCCTGTGGAAATAATGGATCAACACATTGTTGATGACCCAGAGGGACCAAAATTTCACTCTGATTCAGACTAAACAAACCCAATCTTGGGTTGTAAAAACACCCTTGGACGTGTAGCCTGATAGTCGAGATTCTGTCCCATTTTCAATTTGGAAATGGACCAATAGGGGGCGCCTCCAGCTCCTAACATGGGCCTGCTCCAAAATATGGCCATCAACTAATGACAGTTTGTCCAAACATCACCAGACTTTTCGGATATTTTCAGTTAGGCTGTCGAAACGTGTCTGCAAAATTCTGTCCACTTGCTATAAAACCTCTCAGTTTTCTTTAATGCAGGTGTCAGAAACCCTTGGCAGCTTTCAGCTTCTGACAGTCTGTGTTGGCTTCGACCGAGACATTTAAAATCTTAGAAATCAGACACTGACCTGTTGCTGACCTGTTGCTCAAGTGACTCTCATGCTCTCCGGATGTTTTCGTAAAACAAAACTTCATCAAATGAACTGATGTGTGAGAGACACTCACCTCAAACACGATGACAAATGTGAGTCGAATGGCGAGGAGGTGATAGTAGTCTGGGAGGTATTGACCCTCTTCATCCCTTAAACCACGATACCTGCACAGGACAACAACAACAAACAACAAAATAAACAATAACATCAACAGTTATTGTCGTTATGTTCAGACCAAAAATGTAAAAATATTGTTGTGGTGTTGCATGCTTTAGTTGCATGTTGCCTACCTGCAGGGTGTGTTGTGGTGTTACATGCTGTAGTTGCATGTTGCCTACCTGCAGGGTATGTTGTGGTGTTGCATGCTGTAGTTGCATGTTGCCTACCTGCAGGGTGTGTCTTGGTGTTGCATGCTGTAGTTGCATGTTGCCTACCTGCAGGGTGTGTTGTGGTGTTGCATGATTTAGTTGCATGTTGCCTACCTGCAGGGTATGTTGTGGTGTTGCATGATTTAGTTGCATGTTGCCTACCTGCAGGGTGTGTTGTTGTGTTGCATGCCGTAGTTGCATGTTGCCTACCTGCAGGGTGTGTTGTGGTGTTGCATGCTTTAGTTGCATGTTGCCTACCTGCAGGGTGTGTTGTGGTGTTGCATGCAGTAGTTGCATGTTGCCTACCTGCAGGGTGTGTTGTGGTGTTGCATGATTTAGTTGCATGTTGCCTACCTGCAGGGTGTGTTGTGGTGTTGCATGCTTTAGTTGCATGTTGCCTACCTGCAGGGTGTGTTGTGGTGTTGCATGCAGTAGTTGCATGTTGCCTACCTGCAGGGTGTGTTGTGGTGTTGCATGCTGTAGTTGCATGTTGCCTACCTGCAGGGTATGTTGTGGTGTTGCATGCAGTAGTTGCATGTTGCCTACCTGCAGGGTGTGTTGTGGTGTTGCATGATTTAGTTTCATGTTGCCTACCTGCAGGGTGTGTTGTGGTGTTGCATGATTTAGTTGCATGTTGCCTACCTGCAGGGTATGTTTTGGTGTTGCATGCTGTAGTTGCATGTTGCCTACCTGCAGGGTATGTTGTGGTGTTGCATGCTTTAGTTGCATGTTGCCTACCTGCAGGGTATGTTGTGGTGTTACATGCTTTAGTTGCATGTTGCCTACCTGCAGGGTGTGTTGTTGTGTTGCATGCAGTAGTTGCATGTTGTCTACCTGCAGGGTGTGTTGTGGTGTTACATGCTTTAGTTGCATGTTGCCTACCTGCAGGGTGTGTTGTTGTGTTGCATGCAGTAGTTGCATGTTGCCTACCTGCAGGGTGTGTTGTTGTGTTGCATGCTGTAGTTGCATGTTGCCTACCTGCAGGGTGTGTTGTTGTGTTGCATGCAGTAGTTGCATGTTGCCTACCTGCAGGGTGTGTTGTTGTGTTGCATGCTGTAGTTGCATGTTGCCTACCTGCAGGGTGTGTTGTGGTGTTGCATGATTTAGTTGCATGTTGCCTACCTGCAGGGTATGTTGTGGTGTTGCATGCAGTAGTTGCATGTTGCCTACCTGCAGGGTGTGTTTTGATGTTGCATGCAGTAGTTGCATGTTGCCTACCTGCAGGGTATGTTGTGGTGTTGCATGCTGTAGTTGCATGTTGCCTACCTGCAGGGTGTGTTTTGGTGTTGCATGCTGTAGTTGCATGTTGCCTACTTGCAGGGTGTGTCTTGGTGTTGCATGCTGTAGTTGCATGTTGCCTACCTGCAGGGTGTGTTGTGGTGTTGCATGCTTTAGTTGCATGTTGCCTACCTGCAGGGTGTGTTGTGGTGTTGCATGCAGTAGTTGCATGTTGCCTACCTGCAGGGTGTGTTGTGGTGTTGCATGCAGTAGTTGCATGTTGCCTACCTGCAGGGTGTGTTGTGGTGTTGCATGATTTAGTTGCATGTTGCCTACCTGCAGGGTGTGTTGTTGTGTTGCATGCTGTAGTTGCATGTTGCCTACCTGCAGGGTGTGTTGTGGTGTTGCATGATTTAGTTGCATGTTGCCTACCTGCAGGGTGTGTTGTTGTGTTGCATGCTGTAGTTGCATGTTGCCTACCTGCAGGGTGTGTTGTTGTGTTGCATGCAGTAGTTGCATGTTGCCTACCTGCAGGGTGTGTTGTGGTGTTGCATGATTTAGTTGCATGTTGCCTACCTGCAGGGTGTGTTGTGGTGTTGCATGATTTAGTTGCATGTTGCCTACCTGCAGGGTGTGTTGTGGTGTTGCATGCTTTAGTTGCATGTTGCCTACCTGCAGGGTGTGTTGTTGTGTTGCATGCAGTAGTTGCATGTTGCCTACCTGCAGGGTGTGTTGTTGTGTTGCATGCAGTAGTTGCATGTTGCCTACCTGCAGGGTGTGTTGTGGTGTTGCATGATTTAGTTGCATGTTGCCTACCTGCAGGGTATGTTGTGGTGTTGCATGATTTAGTTGCATGTTGCCTACGTGCAGGGTGTGTTGTGGTGTTGCATGCAGTAGTTGCATGTTGCCTACCTGCAGGGTATGTTGTGGTGTTGCATGCTGTAGTTGCGTGGCGATGTTGCCAGAGTAAAGTTGATGAAGCCGCTCAGTGAGCTGTCTGTGGTGTAGCGGTAGTACAGACGAGGTAGAAAGGACGAGGTGAACGCTATGAGGAACGCCTAAAATCAAAGATTTTTTTGTTATTAAACTTTTTATTTGAAGAAAAACAAACCGGCACATAAATGTTGCTCTACATCTTGTAAACATGTCAAGTCTTTTCATCAAAGCATAAAAAGAAAGAAATGGTTTTAAAAAATAAAAAATATATAAATAAAATCTAAATCATATCCTTGCAAAAGCATTTAAACTCTATCACAATTCTCTTACAAAGACATACTTATACCTAAATTGATAGGCAACTTGAAAATCTGAAAAAAATAAAATAAAGATAATAATGATAATTCGAAAATAATAATAACAGCCTTAATAATAGTGAGTTGATCTGCCCCATGTAAACCTTCCTTCATCCATGTTTTCTTCTGCAAACAGAACCTTATCATGGGGTGATCAAAGATTTTGATTCTGATTCAAACATTTCAAAGTGACAAAGTAAGTCAAGATTATAACTGCACTGTCAAAAATAATCTGTTAAATTTACGGTAAAATACCGGCAGCTGTGGTTGCCAGAATTTTACCGTAAAAATTACAGTGAGTGGGTTTTCTACTGTAAATTTAAATGTAAATATCAGCAAAAACTGTAATTTAGACTGAGTAGTCCGTTTATTTAAAGGTAATTGTGTCCTTGAGACAATATGGTATTTCTCCATTCATTTTACATGATTTTTAAAAATATTTTTACAGTAAAACTGTGTTTTTCAAAAGTTTTGTTCTATTCTGTGACAGTAATTAAAAGTGTCTATTATGGTGATATGCAATTTTTTTTATTTTAGGCCGTATTTCTCATGCAATTTGACAGCATTTTACTGTAATTTCTACCAACACTTTTTACAGTGTGGTCCTCACAGAAACAAACAGCAACACAGAGAGACTCACATTGCCAAAGACAGCCACGTTTGTGATGAACTGCATGATGGGAAACCAGATGCCGATGTCCTGAGCTCGCTCGCCCACCGGGCGGCGATATTCAGACACAAACTTCTGAGCGTCCAAACGAATCTCCACCCAGTTATTGATGAGAGCAAAGAGAGGAGCGAGAGGACACGCCGCCACGAAGATGGTGACGAAGCCAAACTGGATCACTGAGGAGAACAAGAACCAGAATCAGAGCCGGCCCAAGGCATAAGCGAACTAAGCGACTGCTTAGGACCCCGTGGCCACTAGGGGGCCCCCAAGAGCAATTAACAAAAAATATGTACATATTTTGCATGCATGAGTGACACTTTCTATATGATCAAAGATATATTATTGTACAAAAATACAATTTAATGTCAACAACGCCAAGATAAAAGGAATGTTTTCACGTTTTTCAAAAATAATAAACCAGATGACACTTTTACAGTAAAAATAATGCTTCACCATTTGATAGATAGATATATAACAGAAATTCGGTTGTCACAGCAGTCCGGTATTCAAGTACAATGAAATACAATAGAATAAAATACTGAGGTAGCATAAATAAAAACAACAATAGAAAAAAACACAGAATAGAACAAGGACACTTAAGAAGTTAAAAAGAACATCAGTTGGTAGGATGGTTGGCAAGATGATGGTAATAATTAAACTGGTGATATGATGCAACAATGCTATAGTGACTAGACGGTATATAATAATAATAATAATAGTAATAATAATAATAATAATAATAATAGTACAGTATATAATATATATAATATAATATGTAATAATAGATAACAACATAAAAATAAAATGAAAAATATAAATAAAGTAATAATAAGTAAAATAATATGATATATAATATTTGGATTGTTGTGTAAATCAACCCCAAGTCACTCGATAGTTGAATGTGATACATTTTTAGATTAAAAAACACATGTGACACCCTGGAAATCATTCATTCATTGGTATCATTTGTATCATTATTGCATTGGTATTATTTATGTAATTAACTGGGACACCCCCTTAAATGTGTGAAGACATATCAGGCTGACAATAGCATAATGTAAACAACACTACCAGAGCCGCAATGAGTTTGTAGTAGGTGTGTGAATGATCAACAATCAATATTATTGGCAGAAATAGAGGGCCCCCGAAACTGAATTTTGCTTCGGGCCCCATGGAGGCTTGGGCCGGCTCTGACCAGAATAATACAAAAACTCTTAGCCCCACCCGTCTGGCAGGCCCCAGACTCATAAATCCAACAGACTCACCCATCTCCAAGTATTCACTGAAGAGTCCCTCACAGAGCAGCAGCTGGTAATCTGCTTCCCAGGGAGAAACCTCCTCCTCTTGGTCCCCCTTCACCTTCATCTGAGCCTCCTCTCCTTCCTCTATCTTCGCCTCCTTCTGCTGAGGGCTCAGCTTCCTCTTCTGCCACCATGATTTCATCTTCCTGCCAAATGATGAGCACACAAGTTATTCTTTTGTTCTCACAACCAAGGTTATTATAGTTAACGAAAACTAACGAAATAACGAAAACTAGAATTGAAAAAACATTTTCGTTAACTGAAATAAAAATAAAAACTAGAGTTTTTAAAAAACGATAACTAACTAAAACTGTATTTTGTGGTTACAAAACTAACTAAAACTAACTAAAATTATAGTGAAAATGTCCTTAGTTTTCGTTTTTGTCAACTTTTTTCATTCATAATTCAGTGTTTCTATTTGAACATGCAACACATGGTGAATATGTTTACTGAGACTGGGATGTTTACACTAGAACCAAAATTCAAAACACCCAGAACTGTAAGAGTTAATAACCTTATTGGGGCTGAGATGATAAACCAAAGGAAATAAAGGAAACATTTATTATGACCTCTTTGAATCTGGCACCCAACAAATACCCCATTACAAAAAAACTAAAACAAACACTAAAACTAATAAAAACTAAACTTAAACTAAGCATTTTCAAAAAATAAAAACTAAACTAAAACTAGAAAACTCACTCTTAAAACTAATTAAAACTAACTGAATTTGAAAACAAAAATTCACAACAAAATTAAAACTAAAACTAATGAAAAATCCAAAACTATTATAACCTTGCTCACAAGACACTATTTTGTTTTCATAAGGTATTATGTTCAGTTATCTACTATGTTCATTTGTTTTTTAAAGCTAGTATCTTCTTCACAAGTTATTTTGTCCTCACAAGATACCATTTCTTTCGTACACACTGCAAAAAAAGAAAAGTTGGGTGAACTCAAAATTTCAAGGCAACAAACTTCGAGAAAATTTTAAGTTTGACAATTAAACTAAATATTTTAAGTTTTGTTTTTGAGTTTGCTCAACTCTGAATTTCTCTGGCACGATTGTAACGCCGCTATGAAATGTCAGCTAATGTTGTGACCACAATTTTGAGTTAGCATTGATACGCTAATGGCTACTCTTGTAGCTGTAACCATAGACATATATACATGTATATATGTCTATGGCTGTAACAAGCAGCGCAGCTAGCATCAGTTAGCCGCTAGCATCAGTTAGCCGTTAGCTATCGCTAATGACCGAATTTCACCGCTTTCCCGCATTTCACAACAAAGAAATAAGAGTTATCAGAACTATTGTCCCTTGTTGTGAACCCCAACTTAAAGATATAAGTAACAACAACTCACCAACTTGTTTTTGAGCAGACAACTGGCTTCCTTTGTTGTGCTAACTTACATTATTGCCCTAAATGTCAATAATTTGTGGCTGTGGCTCAGTTGGTAGAGTGGTCGTCTTCTGATCGGAAGGTTGGTGGTTCGATCCCCGACCATGGCAGCCCACATGTCGAAGTATCCTTGAGCAAGATTCTGAACCCCAAATTGCTCCCGATGCTGCGTTCATCGGTGTGAGAATGAATTCCCAATGGTGGCAGGTGGCACCGTTTAGGGTAGCCTCTGCCACCAGTATGAATGTGTGTGTGAACGGGTGAATGAGCGTAGTGTGTAGTGTAAAGCGCTTTGGATAAAAGCGCTATATAAGTGCACCCCATTTAATTTATATTTCCAAGTTTTACCAACTTAAATTACTGTTTTAGGCCAAAAAATACAAGTTGGCTTTTTTGCAGTGCAGTTTCTCATAGCATTCGCACACATTGTCTCGTTCTCAGACAATAATTCTTTTCACAGAAGTTATGTGTGTGTGTGTGTGTGTGTGTGTGTTTGTCCGTACGGTATGAGGAACTCCTGGGCATTATTGATCAGCTGTTTTCCCACCATGATGACCAGCAGCTCCTGAGCCAGGTCAATGAGGCAGCCACCTGCTCCACACTGGCCCACACAAACACAAATACAGTTTAATTGTTGCCCCCTTTTAATGAACAACATTTCAACCAGAAACAAATACAGAATTATCACCTAGAGCCCAAATCAGGCTTCAATTAATCACATTTAATTATTTTGATTCCTATTAGCATAGCTTTTCCATTTTCCAACTGCTGGGTTAAATTAAAAAGCTGTGAAAACACACAACAAATACTTTATTTATGATCAGGGTACTTGAATGATCATGCATGAAAAAAGCATTAATTAATTACTTATTGAACTATGAGCAAATGTATAAGAATAGATATCTCATGCACAAGATGCTGATTGATGCAAAAACTGAAGCTTCGCAATATCTGAGTTAATAATGACGTTTAATAATTCTTTGTGAGTTCGACTGCAATAAGAGGGACAGACTCACGTCTTCATTGCGAATTCCAAACAGTGTCTCGTATTTCCCAGGGTAACCAATAAACCTAAACAGACACAAACAAACAAACAAACAAAGCAAATGAATGCTTGTTTTCATCCAAAGCCGTTTTGGGAAACCACCTCTCAGTAAACAAGGACACACTTAACAAGAAGGAAACGTAAATTATATCATGTAAAATAAATACCAGAGTAGAGAATCAAAAAATGTGTCTGCATGCATAGTTGCTTTAAAGGTCATTAAATATTTTCAGTTGGTCATAAACTCTGAGGAGAGACTTACAGCACTCAGATGATGGCTTCATAGGTTAATGCAGCTATTCTCAACCTTGGGGTCGGGACCCCAATTGGGGTCGCAAGATGATTTCTGGGGGTCTCCAAATCATTTTGGAAGTCAGCTCTGTCTCCACTGTGTTAAAGTGTTCATGTGTTAATGTGTTTTAGTCTTTTTGGTCACTTAATTTCTTTTTTTGATCAATTTATGGTCAATTTGTGTCTTTTTTGGTCATTTTGTTTCCTTTTTTGGTAATTTTGTGTCTTTTTTGGGTCATTTTGTGTCTTTTTTGATCATTTTGTGGTCAATTTGTGTCTTTTTTTGTCGATCTGAACTGTGCGTGTGAGATTGTGTTCAGTGAGCGGGGGTCGCGGACAACATGCATGTTAAATTGGGGGTCGCGACTCAAAAAGGTTGAGAACTACTGGGTTAATGAATCCATCCTTGAATGGATCGTCGGTTAGAAGACTTAACCAAAACAAGCTTAAAATTGTGATATTTCTTCAAAATCACTCTAATTCCATTTTATTCAAATTTAAGATAAAAATGTCATAAAATTAAACTTGCACATTTTCTTTTTTCATAATTTCTGTCATTATAACTGTGTTATTCTGTACAAAATACATTTTTGAGTTGTTCCCACTTGATTGTGCACAGTGAGTAAAATGTAAAAACATGCCCCAAATATTTTGGCTAGATATCATAATTATATTATGTTTCATCTGTTAAAATAAATTACTCCTGAAATATGAAATATCCTTTTTTTTTTTTTTAAATATGGATAAAATAAACTCATCTGTTTCTGAATATAATCAACATAATTATTCTTAAGTGTACATATCACATTCACTGCAGTAAATGGAACAATAGTAAGCTTACAAGTTTATTTGGTTTATGAATGATTTTAAATTATTTTTCTAATTTAAAAAATGTAGAAATAAATTGAGAAAGATTTGTGGAGAGACGTCTCGCTTCCTCCTGCTTTGATTTTTTAATGCCAGGAGGAAGCTGGTTTGATTTCTTTATTAGAAGTGTTTTTTTTATACATGCCTTAAAATTAAAATATGATTGTTTGATTACACATTGCAATGTATATTTGTATATTATTACCCTGTATTTTATTTTTGTGGATATTGTTGTATTTGTTTCGAAATCTGTTTAATCTATTTGGCTGTTATAGAAACTTTTACACCGGACATTTTTGCAATATATCAAAGCAGATATTGTTGTTGCAGCTGGTTTATGCTGAGTGGCTTCAGGTTTTTATGTGTGCATCAACATGCCAGCGGCTTTATTTTAAACACATAAGAGATCTTTGGAACAATCAAAGCTCTCCACACAATAATGTTCTGTAGGTTTGAAAAATGTTTGTCTTCTTTCATCATCGGCCTGCAGGAGGCGCTGTGACTCCTTCTTTAACATATCTGCTGCTTTTACTTCTGCAATTCAAACTCTCTGACTTTTCATTTAATAAACATTACTGGTCAAAAGTTTTAGAACACCCCAATTTTTCCAGTTTTTTATTGAAATTCAAGCAGTTCAAGTCAAATGAACAGCTTGAAAGGGTCCAAAGGTAAGTGGTGAACTGCCAGAGGTAAATAAAAAAAGGTAAGCTTAACCAAAACTGAAAAATAATGTACATTTCAGAATTATACAAGTAGGCCTTTTTTCAGGGAACAAGAATTGGGTTAACAACTTAACTCTATGGAGTCTTGGGCTATTTTGATCATTTTTGAATTCTTTTCATGTCTTTGTAAGTCATTTTGTGTCTTTTTGTGTCTTTTTTTGGTCATTTTGTGTCTTTTTTTAGTCCTTTAGTCCAACATAAAATGTGATTTTGAATCTTTTTTTTACTTTCAAAACACTATCATGCTCAATAGAGAATTTTAAATGTTGCAAATGTGCATTCATTTCAGAGTAAACTGAGACATTAAACTGCATCATTTTCAATTAAATTCTGGAAAAGTTTGTGTATTCTAAAACTTTTGACCAGTAGTGTAATTTATTTTGAAATGAAAAACTGAGAGCCCGTCCTGTTTCAGCAAAATAAAAGTCACCAAATGTAGACAAAAAGAAGATGAGAGACACGAAAAAAGACTAAATGGGAAGAAATAAACAAAAAGTAAAAGATTAAATGTGAAACAGGAGGCTTTTTCTGATTAGCTGAAGGAGTTCTCACCTGCCTTTGAAGAAGGCGATATAAACTGGAGACGAGTAGAAGTTGACGAACTGGAAGATGAAAACTTTGAGGATGAACATGTCTTCGTATTTACTCTGAGTCCGATGCATCTCTGACAGAAACACAACACACCCACAGAGTACATATACACTATACATACTATAGTGTTATGTTACACATACTACACACATCTGTTCAACATGCCCACTCCCCCCTCTCTACACTCTGCAAATTCACAAAAAAATTGCAGGGCTTTTGCAACCACTTAACATCTGCAATTTTGGCCAAAACAAACTGTGTCTGTTCTGTCTTTTAGTTTGGAGATCTGGATAATTCATTTAATCTCATGAAACTCTGTGTCAGGGTGCAGCGTTATATTTCAGAGAGGATTGAGATCCCGGGGCAAAAGTTATTTTTCATTTTTTTTAATGCAGCAGAACAGAACATTGTGCTGCTTTCATGGAATGTCAGAATAATTGGGAAAATGTGTTTCAAGTCAGACTCCACAGCTCATTTTCTTTATTTTTTACCCTTTAAATGTCCTATTTCACCCTTTATTATCATTCAACTTAATTTTTTACCCTAAAACTTTCTCTTTTACCCTTAAAACTTCCTAATTTACCCCCTCTTATCATTAAAACTTTCTCTTTTAAACTTTAAAAGTTCTATTCTACCCTCTATTATCATTCAACTTAATTTTTTACCCTAAAACTTTCTCTTTTACCCTTAAAACTTCCTAATTTACCCCCTCTTATCATTAAAACTTTCTCTTTTACCCTTTAAAAGTTCTATTCTACCCTCTATTATCATTCAACTTTGACTGTATTTCGAATTGTGGCAGGCATAATGCACATTGTTGCTTTAATTCAATAAATGTTCATATTGAAATCTAAGTGACAAATATAAATGTTATTCTTAAATGTAAGAATCGAGTACTGGCAGCTTGCCAAAAAGTAGCTGTATACTGGTGAGAACTAGTCCTCATCAGACCAGGAACTTCTTGGTGAAAACACTTAATTAAAGCTTAATTTGGCATCAAAAAATTGACTGAATTTGTAAGATGTAAACTGAGGCGGGTGAGGATGAAGGTGCTACTCACCCCATCGGGTGAGGACGTGAGCCAGCGAGGTGTAAACTTTGGACAACATGAGGATGACCAACAGGTTCAACACAGATCCTGAAATACTGGCAATCCTTGAGGCCTGAAAACACACACACACACACACACACACACACACACACACACACACACACACACACACACACACACAAAATCAGGTGAATATAAAAACAGTTACAGAAATGTAAATCAACATGTTGTGGCGTTCCTCAGGGCAACCTCCCGGAGCCTCTGATCTTTTCTATTAAACCTTATATAGATTTAAAGGAACAGTTTATCTGCATTGTGTTTTACTCACAGAGGACGTTAAGAAGCTGTTGGACTTGTAGATGATGATTCTGACGATGGTGCGATACAGAATAATGGCGATGATGAACATCAGCACCACAATAATCTGCAAACAGATGCACAAGTTCAATTTACTGCTACTTTTCTAAACATAACCTGTATTAATATTTGGTTTCAAATGTGATTATAAACCTCTCAGCTGCCCTGCAGTTATATTTTATTCCACTTATTTCAAATAAACACACGTTTAGGGATTAAGCACACAGACCACCTGCTTGGTGGCAGGCTGTGACTATGGCGATGACCAAAGTAGATCCACGTTGTTGCCTCTAGTCCCAATATCATAGTATTACAAGGTTAAGGTTTCAAGGTCAGGAGACTCACCATCATGATGATGACCATACAGCCAGTCAAAGATCGGTTGAGTCGTTTACTTTCAGGAAAATAAGGTTCCTCTGCTCCAGTTACCGGGTTCCTCATGGTCATTGGCGCCATGGCTGTGAACTCTGGACGAGGTCGCTCCTGAGGAGGACAGAGAGGCGACGACCATAAACTCACAGAAATCCTCGCTAGAAAAGGTGTTTATATATTTATCAACAGTACAACAACCCATTTTAATCTTGCTACCTAATCTTAATCTTAATCGTGCTTTTATTCTGCTTGTTGTTTTAAACCACAAGCATTTAGTTGAGTGAGATGGGGTTTTTGAAACAGGTACCTCAATATCCTGGAATTCAGAGCAGTCCCAGCGGTGAGACAAAGCTGAACATGTCCTCTTCCAGTACTCCAGGAAGGTGACGGCCCACAGAGACATGAAGACACTGAGAAACACTGTTCCTCCATTATCAAACAGTATGCCCGCCTGCAGAGATACAAAGATGCAATAAAATGTGAATAATCTGAAAGATATCCCATTGGACTAAAAATCCCATTTGTCCAACATTCATCTCAAATAGAAAGACCGATTGCTCTGATATCTTGCTGCTTTGGAGATTTTGCTCTTAATATAATAATATAATATATTAGTTTATTTGGAAAGACATACATATGGTCATTTGACCAAAAACAATTTATTTTCTCTTACCTAAACAAAGCGTTTTTTGTTCCTAACTATTCCTTAATAACATTGTCACATCATAAAACACAATTATTTTGAGTAATAAGGCCTTCAATCACTCTAATCGGAAATTTCTCAGACAGTTAAAGGAACAATGGGCAGTCACTAGAGAAGTCATACGCTGTTGGTACCATGTGTTAAACTTGCCATAGTGGGCGAGTCAGCCACACTACAGCGAATGAAACGGCGGTGCTGAAAGACCAACCCGTGCTACACCAGGACAAGGAAAAAACAACCCGTATTCAGTTTTTACAGCTTCATAGCACAAGATATGTTCGTGCAGTGTTTGGTCCTTATTCTTATGATGCCTGTTGGCAAAATGTTCCCAGCAAGAAAAGTGTGTCCATCTTCTAAAACAATGAAAATAAATGGATTTAGGCCCCGTTTACACGAGGACGCTCCCGGGTAAAAAAAAAAAGTGCCTTCGTTTAGACGGTGACGGCGTTTTTGGGGCGTAAAGACGCAAAACTCTGCTCAGATCTGCTCACGTCACGTATGTGTTTACGTCACATACATGCTCCAGTACAGGGAAATAAAGAAACGTGGGATTATTTCCATGTGTCTGACCTTCAAGCTGCTCTGGCAGCTCTAATAAACTTACAGGAGTCTTTCCACCAAATGTACAGGATATGTACAGATAGTATTAGTGAACAGAGAAGGATCTGGAATTACCTCCATCACATTTTGGACGCAGCAATTTGTCGGAGGCGAGCCAGGCGGCTTTGGACGAGACCTGGAAGATCTAGTGGATGGTGGAAAACTTTGTGGAAGGAGTAGCTGATGAAAATGTGTGGCGTGAAAACTTCTGCATGCCCAAAGATGCTCTTATCGCTTTAAGTGATGCCGCCTGGCATGCATACAATCGAATTTCACACACTTTTGCATCACCGTATGCAGCAAATTTCCTCCCGAAAACGCTCGTCTAAACAAGGAATAAAAAGTGAAGACGCGACGCCACTTTTGCGTCTTCTGTTCAGACCGTCCTCGTGTAAACGTAGCCTAAATATGCATTTGTACCAAACTGGCTCTGAACTGTGACTTCTGTGTACAGTTACAACTCCAAAATCATAACAGAAAGAAAGGTGAAAGAACAGGTTACCTTGAAAGTGACGCAGATGCTGGAGTAGTTCCATAGCGCGCAGATGTTACAGAGAGGACACATGATGAAGTCGTTTCCACTGTGACACAACTCCTTCCTACACACACACGTACAAAAACACATACACAATTACAAAATAGCAAATAAACGTTTTCTCGGATAAAATTGAGTGTCGTCAGCATATTAGCTGAGAGGAATATATTTCAAAATGATTACATTTAGGGGGAAAATCAGATGAATCCCTGAGGTCATCATCACCAGATTGTGAGTACAGATGAATTATATGCTTGTTGTGTCCTGAATTTATCAGCTTTATTTTTGGCCTGCAACAAACTGTTTGACTTTGAAAATGAGAACACCAACGTAGTTTATACTCACGCTGGAACGTCAGTGTTCATGAGCCAGAATCCAATCAAGAAGATCACAGTCCCAACAACAGACGCCGGCAACAGCCAGCCGGTGTAGAAACCTAAATTCAGACACAGTTACTCTGAGAAGCAAATGGTGGGAAAACTGTTACTGAGGAGAAAAATTCAAATAAATTAATACGTATTCAGGGCACAATGCAAGGCACAGAAAGTCCATCATACATGTATTTAATTTCTGATCCTGTCAGCAGAAAATAATTGAATTTCAAAAGTTTGGATGATATTTATTAGAGGTGTAAATCAGCGTATCGGCCCCACGATACGATTTTATCCCGATCCTTGATATTATTGTGATTTTAAGCATTTTGTAATATTGTGAGAATTGCAATACAACATATTGTGATTTAACCGTTTAACTGCATTTTGTGTCCACAAAATGAAATTCAATCAAGAATTGTTTTGTCAAATAAGAGAAAATTCTCAGTCTATTCATCTCACTTCAGTCTTTTTATTCCCCCACAATGAGAGTCAAACCCACAGACTGACCAACAAAGTATTCAGTCAAACTGAACTGATATCAAACATGTATGGACGACAACAACTGCAGCATTTTATCATACTTTCAAAAACTTTAAGCTTCATTGCTCAGAATTTTTTTAATTTAGCATAAAAATAGCCTAACTTTGCAGCGTAATTTCGTTGACTTCCCGACACGATATCATGACGCACATGGTCCCTATAGATTCCTTAGATCTTCTAGTTTCATGATGATGGAGTGTGGTGGCTATAGTTACCGAGCCAGGCAAAATAAAGTGCTATCTTCTCTCCAAAGTATTCCCTGATGTGATCCAAAGGTTGGTAACGTTTCCAAGAAGACCACACGGCCCAGTACGAATACAGTATCTGCCTCAGACCTAAAGACTGTGGAGGCACTGGGGGTGACGGCAGCTCGAAACCACCCTGTAAACACAGAACAAAACGTGTTGCTTTTCAGTCTGAATAGCTGCTCTGCTGTTATCAGTGTCCCAATTTGGTCAAAGTAGCTGTTTCCATTCAGTTGGTCACTAGTTGGTGCACCAGCACTGCAAAAAAGCCAATTTTTTGGCCAAAAACAGTGATTTAAGTTGGTAAAACTTGGAAATATAAATGATTGACATTTAGGGCAATAATGTAAGTTAGCACAACAAAGGAAGCCAGTTGTCTGCTCAAAAACAAGTTGGTGAGTTGTTGTTACTTATATCTTTAAGTTGGGGTTCACAACAAGGGACAATAGTTCTGCTAACTCTTATTTCTTTGTTGTGAAATTCGGTCATTAGCGAAAGCTAGCGGCTAACTGACGCTAGCGGCTAACTGACACTAGCGGCTAACTGATGCTAGCGGCTAACTGATGCTAGCTGCGCTGCTTGATACAGCTACAAGAGTAGTCATTAGCGTATCAATGCTAACTCAAAATTGTGGTCACAACATTAGCTGACATTTCACAGCGGCGTTACAATCGTGCAAGAGAAATTCAGAGTTGAGCAAACTCAAAAACAAAACTTAAAATATTTAGTTTAATTGTCCAACTTAAAATTTTATCGAAGTTTGTTGCCTTGAAATTTTGAGTTCACCCATCTTTTCTTTTTTTGCAGTGAGGCTATACGTCTGTTATCCTCAAGTAAACAGGGTAGAAGGAGTCATGGTTTCATGTCAGTTCGTATCAGCCATGTGTTATGCTGTCCACAGATGAAAAATTAAAATTCATGTAAATTCTGGGACACTGACAACGATCAATCACGTGAGTTTAGTGTTTGCCACGTCAAAACTTATTCCACTGCAGTATTTCCCTTTCCCATTTAGCATCAACTCTTTTTCGACAAACGCAAAAACCACCTTGAGCAAGCAAAAAAAAAACCTTTTATTGTGAAATTAAGGAAGTTTTATTGAATTTTGCTGTTTCCATTTAGCTTTTCTAATGCAGTGTGCATAGGAATATGTCAATGGAAATATAGCTAGTAAAATTTCATATTATTATTACAACTTTAAATGTAAAGGTTTTATCGAACCTGGTCTCACAGGAATCCGTGGAATAGCCACGGAATCACTCAAATTTCCGTGAAACTGACACGGATTTCGCTACAATGCAAGTTAATATTTGTTCCTATTGGTTTGTTCCAAGTCACGTGACTTTCAAGGTCCCGGCGGTCAGAACAAAAAACATGGCGGACAGTTCTCTAATTTTTAGTGAAAAAAATCAATATTTTGACTTAGTTTCTGCATAAAAATGGATTTTGATCACATTTCTAGCGAGAAATACATGTTTTATTTTCTAAATATTCACTCAGTGAATGTACATAATCACTTTGTATGTTGGAATAGCCACGGGATATGACTGTCATTAACTTGCATTGTAGCGAAATCCGTGTCAGTTTCACGGAAATTTGAGCGATTCCGTGGCTATTCCACGGATTTTGAGTTAAGCAAATCCGTGGTTATTTCACAGATTTCTGTGAGATCATGTTGGTTTTATCAGATGGCCCCTTTCATTACATCATTCTTTTGCCTTGGAAACTGGATAAAAAGTATCTCAGTAGTGTAAAAGTCGGCTCAGACCAGACCAGCGATCAGGATCAAGGTTCGGGTCTAAGATGAGGGTTCAACGCTCACCTCATGCAGCGGGTAGGCAGCAGTGAAGACCTCCTCACTGAGCAGTCGGTCAATTCCCACCTCTCCCCTTTTCAGAGAACCATACGGAGTCCTGGCCAGGATCTCATACAGCTGCAGGGAGAGGACACTGTCACTGTAGGGACGCACAGGAGACTAAAACTAACAACCCTCTGATCCACCATGTTTTAGATCAGGGGTGGGCAATTAATTTTCCCAAGGGGCCACATGACCAATACCACGAAGGTTGCAGGGGCCGGACCAAAACTCAGAACTGAATTCTGCTCAATATTAATGTAATCGCTTTATAAAATATAGTAAATTATCTGGTTTTGAGCTGCTACTGATAGGAATACATGTTATAAGACTGTTAATGTGGAGTAAATCAAATATAGCAGTAAAAAGTAGTAAATACTCCAATCACTGTATCACTTTTCCATTTATTTTAAATACAACTGTAAATTACCTTTAGCAAGGTTCCTATTTATGTTTTTGTATGATATAGCTTGTTTTTTCATGTTTGTGCATTTTCTAGGTGTTTTACAATGTTGTGATGCTTTTATTTTGAAAAGGTGCCTTCCAGTGTGAAACGGGTGCTTTTATTTTGAAAGGTAGTGACAGGAAATAACAGGTGGAACTGTAAAATGATAAAGGAACAGTAAATAATAACGAGTGCGTCGTAATTCATATAAAGTTGATATAAAGTATGAAAAAGGCTTCTATAGTGGCTGACTGACAGGACAATTTTAGTTGTGTAACCCCACAACACAGTTTCAGTTGTTTATTTTTTTTTTCTTTTAAACTCTCGTTTTCATTTTTATTTCAGTTCACAAAAATGTGAATGTCTATAATAACCTTGCCACACCCTGGACCTCTCTCAGACATTAAAATAAATGATAAATCATCTCATTTAATTCTTAAGAACAAGAGAAGATACTTTTGAGTTTATCAATTAAAAAATCCAAGTTGGTTTTTTTTTTTGCTAACATAAATGTTGCGAAAACGTGATTAGAAGTCAAACAGTTTTAAAAGTTTGACAGAAGAAATCCTGACTGGTCTCTTGGTTCCTGTCTGATTTCCTTGAGTGTGTGTGTGAAAGCTTATACATGTGAATGTGTGTGTGTGTGTTTTTACAGTGTTTTAGTTTTATTTTCTTATATTGTGTTTGAGGAGGAGGTGTGGCCGCCTTCTGCGTCCGCCTGCTGACTGAAACATCCTGGAATCTGAGTCGACAGCTCACACTGTGATGGATTATTTTCTGAACAAATAAAGGCTAAATTTACCTCAGACTATTTGAACTAAAATATTAATTTAATGGCCCATAAACCATGTTTTGCCTTTTATTTCCTTTTTTGGTCCTTGGAAATAAAGTGACTTATCATCATTATTATTATTATATTATATTATTATTATATTATTTTTATTATTATTTTATTATTATTATATTATTATTTTTATTATTATTATTATTATTTTTTTTTTTTATTTTTTTTATTTTGCTTGCTTGCTTGCTTACTTACTTACTTACAAGTTACTTTTTGCCATTATTTGTTGGTAACTATTTTTATAATAATGTTTTTTTTTCCAGCAACAACTATTTTTATCTTGATGATTTTCAATTTATTATACATTATTCAGTTACTATTGGGGTTTTTTAATTTCCTACTTACATATTTTAATATTGGACTCATCAACTGCTTCTTATGTTATGTTGTGTTATTTCATATTAATTTATACTTAATTGATTTATCCCTCATTTTCAATAATGTTGTGAGTACTGAAAAAAAAATTATTTGTAAGAACAAACAACAATGGACAGAACAACAATGGAAATCATCTACATTAAAAACAGTTAGAGTCCAAAGCAGAGTAATTGTTTATCATAGTTTTATGTAATATCATCTTACCTCTTTGTCTTGTTTAATTTATATTTTATGATGAAATGAGTTTGTATCATAGAGAATGAAGCATATAAAAATACATACATAAGTGATACAAAATTATAAAAAATCTTCTTTTTCTTCTTCTTCTTACTATTATTATTATTACTACATCTAATTCAATTAACCAAAAATAACAAATGTGTCTTTTAGGTTGTTTTTTTTGTTTGTTTGTTTACCATATTGAGCAAAATGACTGAAAACCACATGGTCCAAACACACATTTTTCTATTTTTTAACAAAAATTTTGATCCATTCTTACTTTTCTGCATTTGGACTGTTAATTCTAGAAATGGGTAAAAGGAGAATTTGTTTGTGCAGTTTGTTTACTTAAATGAGAGGAACCTGATCCTAGAATCTCTGGGGGCTTTAGTTGTTTTTTGAGAGTATTTGCACTTCTGTGAACCACAGCAGCTCCTGTATTGTCTCGTTGCAGGGCTCTGAGCCCAATCCAGTTTATATTGAGGTCACATGGGGCATTTTCTTAAACATACAGGTACATCTCAATAAATTAGAATATCATAGAAAAGTGTATTTATGTCAGTAATTCAATTCAAAACGTGGAAATAACACATTATATAGATTCATTACACACAGAATGAAACATTTCATGTCTTAATTTATTTAATTTCTTCTCATTATAATGATTATGGCTTACATTTAATGAAGACATAAAATTCTCAAAAAGTTTGAAGATTCCAAAAGACCAATTTTAAAAAGTATGTTTAATATGGAAATGTTGGCCTCTGAAAAGTACAGTACAGGCCAAAAACACGCCTTCTCATTCAATGCCTTTCCTTTATTTTCATGACTATTGACATTATAAATTCATCAAAACTATTAATGAACACGTGGAATTATGTACTTCACAAAAAAGTGTGAAATAACTGAAAACATGTCTTATATTCTAGTAAGCAAAGGGTGGTTACTTTGAGGAATCTAAAATACAAGACATGTTTTCAGTTATTTCACAGTTTTTTTGTTAAGTACATAATTCCATATGTGTTCATTCATAGTTTTGATGCCTTCAGTGAGAATCTACAATGTAAATAGTCATGAAAATAAAGAAAAACGCATTGAATGAGAAGGTGTGTGTCCAAACTTTTGGCCTGTACTGTATATGACTCAATACTTGGTTGGGGCTATTTGACTTGAACTACTGGAAATTGACTTTTCCATCATATTCTATTGAGATGCACATGTAGTTGTGTTTAATGAACTGACACATAAAAGTGTCACTCCAACAACTGTTTGTTCTCCGATTGTCTGGGAAGCTGCCAAGCACTGTTTACACTGGACTTAAATGGAGGGCAATATAACTCAACTTAAAAAAGCAAATTACAATAACTGCCAATCCTTCGTCATATAGATTCAATCTAAAACCACACAGAGACATCATACTCAATGTTTAACCTCATCAACTTCATGGACTTTTGTAAATATTCACTCATTATTAATTTGATGCAGCAACACTTTCCAAAAAAGTTTGGACAGGGGCAACAAGAGAAAGTGAAAGTTATTAAATACTGTAAAAACTGTAATAAACAGTTTCAGAACATTTCTCAACACACTCTATTTACAATCAGTAATCAGTAAATATAAGTCAGAGTTTATATTAACAACAATTTGAACATTAAATGTTTGGTTATTTACAGTTTGATATTACATATATGTCAAAAAATGTCAACTTTTTGAGAAAATTTGAGGACACCATTTTCTTTTTCATTCTGAAAATCTTTTTTAAACATAATCTATGTAGATTCAAACTGCGACACAGACACAGAGACTCACCACCTGGTGTCTTTGAGTCGTTTTGAAGAATGTCTCTTTGTTGTCGCTGCCCAGAAACCTGAAAAAAACACAAAAAAACAGCTAAAACAGATGCTAAGAGCTGGAAAACACACTGAAAAGAGGGGTTTTATGTTTTTATAAAAAAGAACATGAACTGAAACTCAGGTACACTGCAAAAAAAGAAAAGTTGGGTGACCTCAAAATTTCAAGGCAACAAACTTCGATAAAATTTTAAGTTGGACAATTAAACTAAATATTTTAAGTTTTGTTTTTGAGTTTGTTCAACTCTGAATTCAGATTTTTGTCAACTCAACTGTAAGTTGTACTAATTTATAATTATACATTGTAATAACTGTCTCCTGATGTTTTGACCACAATGTTGAGTTAGCATTGATACGCTAATGGCTACTCTTGTAGCTGTAACAAGCAGCGCGGCTAGCATCAGTTAGCCGCTAGCATCAGTTAGCCGCTAGCCTTCACTAATGACAGAATTTCACCGCTTTCCCGCATTTCCCAACAAAGAAATAAGAGTTATCAGAACTATTGTCCCTTGTTGTGAACCCCAACTTAAAGATATAAGTAACAACAACTCACCAACTTGTTTTTGAGCAGACAACTGGCTTCCTTTGTTGTGCTAACTTACATTATTGCCCTAAATGTCAATAATTTATATTTCCAAGTTTTACCAACTTAAATCACTGTTTTAGGCCAAAAAATACAAGTTGGCTTTTTTGCAGTGTAGTGTAATGAACTTTTTCATCATTCTAAAAATATTTTTAGTGTCCGCATCGCAAGAATGATTGTAGTTCTTAGAATGGCATTTTAAAGGACTTTTTAATCTCCTATTTCAGCGTCAGTACTCTGTCCGTAACAAGAGAAAGTGATTGAATGATTGATAAGAGTGTAAATTAAAAACCTGTCAGCTGTGTAGACAACAGTCAACACAATACAAACTGCAGCTTGAACTTAAAAAAAAAAACGTAACACTTTACAATAACCATAATTTATAAACGTTAAACAGTTTATTAATGTTTAATCATCATTTATAAACTGTATGTAGGCCATTTAGAATGGTAAATAGATAATTTATTAATGTTTAACTAACTAAATAATTTATAAATGACAAATAGATGGTATATTAATGTGAGTTTATAGTTACTTTATCATTAACAAACAATTCAATTATAATTAATAGTATATTAATAGTTTAAGTTGCACTCATTTTAACATTTTTTACACCATATTAAGTATGTTAATGATTTAGAAAAGATTCATATACATTTTAGAAATTGGTTGAAATTATTTAAAGATTAAATATGTGGTAAATGGTTAATAATTGGTTTATAAACCATCTATAAAAATAACTTAGTTGGTTATTGTAAAGTGTTGCCAAAAAAACAAGGAGGAAAACATGGATAGATGGAGCTGACATGAGATGGGGTGACTACAACATGATTTTGACGCCTTATTTGCCGTCCAGCTGATGTTACTTCAGCATTCCTGTTGGCAACGTGAATGGAAACAGAAAAATAGTGCTCTAAAAACTACCCAGAACCAGAACCGTCTGGTCCTGATGTGATAGAAGGGCTGTATTTATAATGTCATCACCTCTCCATCTTGTTGGTCCTGAACTGACAGGTGTAGTAGTCAGGTGGGGGGTTGGGGACATCCTGAAACAGAGGGTTGGGGAGGGACAGCTGGGACAGGACCTGAGCTGACCAGTTAGTGATCGGAGCGCTGACCACCTGTGGGAGGACAGAGGACACAATCAATTAATCAATCAATATCCTTTATTTAACCAGGTAAAATTCATTGAGATTAAAATCTCTTTTTCAAGAATGACCTGGCCAAGAAGGCAGCACCATGATAAAATAAGAACAATCAACCACAATTCTCATACACCACATTCAACATCAGTTAAAGTACATACAAGATCAGGGACAAGACTATATGAAGATTGAAATGAGTACAGTTAAAAATGAAATAAATAAACTGGTGACAGATGAATGAATAAACCCGGTCGTTATCAGAAAATAGTTTTACAAACAATTGCATTGACCAAGAGAACTATCTTCTCTGTCCTTCAGGATTCCTTTGAAATCTCCCAAGGTGACCAGCTCCAGCAGCTTCAGCTGCTTTTGCATAATGTTCCAGGCAGAAGGCAGCATATTTAAAGGCCTTTTTCCCTAACTCAGTTCTAGCTCTGGGTACCAACATCTGTAACACATCCCTAGAACGCAAACCATAGCTACATTTGTTTGTGGACATGTAAACACATAGATATGAAGGGACCAGCCCAATAAGACACTTGTTAACAAAAAACAACCAGTGTGAGAGTCTGCGTACACTGAGGATCTGTAGCTGTACAGACTTCTCAAAGTCCATCAAGCTCAAATCTGCCACTTCTTAACTTCTCTGATAAGTCTGTGGCCACAAACAGAAAGTGAGGGAGAAAAAAATGGGTTATAATCAAGATAATAAATGCCGAAGTTGTATGTTTTACCTGCAGAGGGACTCTGAGACTGATCTCCTCAGCATAGTAACAGAGGACGCTCCACGGAGCGCTGAGGAGGACAAAACAGATCTTCGTCTTCGTCTGAAGGACCTCCCTCTGCAGAGACACAGAGGCAGAGATTTATATGTGCACTTTACCTGTGGAGCTCCACAAGGTTCTACTGTGGGCCCACTGCTCTTTTCTCTTCATAATGTTCCTCCTGTTTCAACACACAGCTGGTGGGATGTAAGTACATTTACTAGTACTGTACTTAAGTAAAATATTGAGGTACTTGTACTTTACTTGAGTATTTCCATTTTATGTAGCTTTTGATTTATACTTCACTACATTTAGAGGCAAATAGTGTACTTTTCACTCCACTACATTTGGCTAATGTAGTGGAATTTAACTAACAGCTTTAGTTACTTTTGACATGAAAAACACGATAAATTCAAAGTGATTAGAGGACATTAAAGGGATGCTTACATAAATGCACCAATACAAATAATATAATAATACATTTAGAATATATATAACGATCTAAGTGGGTCCATTCTCTTTTACTTCAGTAAGTTTTGAATGCAGGACTTTTACTTGTAGTGAAGTAATTTCACAGTGTTTTGTAAGTACACTACCAGTCAAAAGTTTTAGAACACCCCAATTTTTCCATTTTTTTATTGAAATTCAAGCAGCAAACTGCCAGAGGTAAATAAAAAAAGTTAAGCTTAACCAAAACTGAAAAATAATGTACATTTCAGAATTATACAAGTAGGCCTTTTTTCAGGGAACAAGAAATGGGTTAACAACTTAACTCTATGGAGTCTTGTCCATTTTTTAATTCTTTTCATGTCTTTGTAAGTCATTTTGTGTCTTTTTTGGTCATTTTGTGACTTTTAGTGTCTTTTTTTAGTCATTTTGTGTCTTTTGGTGTCTTTTTTTGGTCATTTTGTGTCTTTTTTTAGTCCTTTAGTCCAACATAAAATGTGATTTTGAATCTTTTTTTTACTTTCAAAACACTATCATGCTCAATAAAGAATTTTAAATGTTGCAAATGTGCATTCATTTCAGAGTACACTGAGACATTAAACTGCATCATTTTCAATTAAATTCTGGAAAAGTTGGTTTGTTCTAAAACTTTTGACCAGTAGTGTCCTTTTACTGAACACTTTTTCCACTACTGGATATATGATATTAGTACTGTTACTCATGAGTACATGTGGCTAATAATACCTTTACATGAATACATTGTATGCAGCACTTCAGAAGATATGTTGCAGAACTGTTCAAACACTCCTGTCGGTTGTTTGACTTGAGGTGTGGCTGTTGTCTCACCTGCTCCTGCAGCAGTCCCGAGTGTTTCAGTTTCTTCAGAAATGTCTCCCTCCACTTCCTGTGGGTGGGGCTAACACCTGTGCTCTCCTCCTTCTGTGAGCTCAGAGGCTCCTCCCACACCAACACAAAATCTGTCAAATAAAAAAAAAGACTTCCTGCCGTCAGTGGTAAAGGTCGGGGGATCATCTGCTAATATTGACTCGGCAGAGCTTGTTTACTCACCAACTCGAGTCGAGCCGTCACTGAACACGTTCCTGTCTGCAGGCTGTACATCTGCATTCTGGAAAATAATAACAGAGTTGATCAGCACAGGTAAAAACATTTCACCTCCTTTTTCACCTGTCACAACAAAAGGAGAAAATCCATTAGAGCAGGGGTGGGCAATTAATTTCCCCAAGGGGCCACATGACCAATACCACGAAGGTTGCAGGGGCCGGACCAAAACTCTGAACTGAATTCTGCTCAATATTAATTTAATCGCTTTATAAAATACAGTAAATTATCTGGTTTTGAGCTGCTACTGATAGGAATACATGTAATAAGACTGTTAATGTGGTAATAAATCAAATATAGCAGTAAAAAGTAGTAAATACTCCAATCACTATATCACTAGTCCATTTATTTTAAACACAACTGTAAATGTCCTTTAGTAAGCTTCCTATTTGTGTTTTTGTATTATATAGCTTGTTTTTCATGTTTGTACATATTCAAGGTGTTTAACAATGTTGAGGTGCTTTTTTTAAAAAAAAGTGCCGTCCAGTGTGAAACGGGTGCTTTCATTTTGAAAGGTAGTGACAGGAAATAACCGGTAGAACGGTTAAATGAAAAAACGAACGGTAAATAATAACGAGTGCGTAGTAATTCATATAAAGTCTAAAATCAAAAAGGCTTCTATAGTGGCTGACAGGACACAAGGTTTGTTCAAGTTTATTTTCTTCTGTCATATATATTAGTGGCTATATTTGTTGTCTTAACTATAGTAAAAGTGCTTGTTAGCTCTAGTGCTAATGTTTGCTATTTTTTTCAAAATAAAAGCACCGCGGTTATATTGATTTCTAATTTCTGGGTAACCTCACGCGGGCCGGACAAGGACAGCCAACGGCCCGGATGTGGCCCACGGGCCGCCTAATGCCCAGCTCTGCATTAGAGACAAGTTGATTCTCCTAAAATATAATTCAGTTCTATTTCATCTTGGGAGTCGGGTGGCCAGGTGTCAACAAGCCAAATGTGGGACAAAGGGTATGGTTGTGTGGGACAATGTGGGACATGTTACTGTGATGCAGAGAGGTTTAGATTTTGCCATATTGTCCATCTAACCCTAAAAAGTAAACATATCTAGTAAAACCTACGGCCACATTGCTGCAATTTAAGAAAACCCATGCAAATACCCAAAACACAAGCAAATTGAGAAAACATCTTCATCAATTTGACAACACAAGCGCAGCATTTAGAAAACGTGCTGCAAAGACCACAACACAACAGAAGTGTTTCCAGAGGACACTTAACAGTGATGCACACGCTTGTGATATTATCACGTTATTTCAAGATAACGTTAATTTCACATTATCACGTTATAATGTGATATTATCACGTAATTTCATGATAATGATATTTTCATGTTATAATATGACATATAGCGGTAGCCCGCTAGCCCGTATCAATCACATTGCAGTTTAACAAATCAAATAAATGAATGATACATGTTTTAGTTGGTCTCTCTCAACGGCACCAAGTTGATCTTGGTCTTGCTAGCATGCTAACACTAGCACGCTTTGGATCGGCTGCTAATGTTAGCATGCTATCGATTGGCCGCTAACGTTAGCACGCAATGATCATTATAACATTGAAATGACCATTATCTTGATATAATATGATCATATCACAAGTGTGTCCAGACGTGTGCATCACTTTTAAGTGTCCTCTGGAAACACTTCTGTTGTGTTGTGGTCTTTACATCACTTTTTCTTATTGTGTTATGATCTTTGCAGTTGTGTCGTCAAATTGATGAAGACGTTTTCTCAATTTGCTTGTGTTTTGTGTATTTGCATGTTTTCTTAAGTTGCAGTGATGAGAGCTGTCTGGGCGACCATTGGAAACCCCTTAACTTATAAATAATAAAAATGCTTTACCGCAGATTAATTTGATCATTCACACTATGCAAGTTGTGTATTGGGCCTTTATTCTGCATAGAAATGACTTAACAGATACATTTTGCACAGTGTGGTAAACGTTTGTTATTTCAGCTGCTGTCACCTGATCTGTTTGGCAATATCTCCTGGTTTCAGGAGGAATGTATCCATAGACCGACATGCATCTTAATGAGCGTTTTTTGTGGGTCTCGCATTTAGTGTGTTGCTTCAAGTCGTATTGACCTCCATGAGCGATTGAAAATAAACTCTGGCAAGTGTTGCAAAAACTTTCTGAGAATTGCCATCCACTGGCTTCACCCATCAGTAAATACCTTCCCAGACTTTGTTGTAGCTGCATCTGAATTTCTTTGTCGTACTATCCATCATGTTCCACCAAAAAGTGCATCCCGGTAGCTAGGGCTGGGCGATATGGCCCTAAAAGAATATCACGATGTTTCAGGCTATTTTTGCGATAACGATATTCTTGACTTTATTACAAAATACTTAAAAAGATACAGAAAATATGACTTTTTTAGTCCGTATAAATAAATACAAATCTAAAATGTAGTGTGAAGTGCAAATCTCAACAGTTGCCAAATACAAAAAAAATTACTCTTGACTCTTGAGTAATTATATTAGGAGTATTAGGGGTTTTCATATTTTCATGACATTTTATAAAGGAGAATAAAGGTTCTTGTATGTTTTATTTAAGGCATCTTATTTTGACAGTCTTCTTGTAAGTTCTGTGGTGGATTCTGTTAACACACTGTGCTCTTATTTTTGAAAAATGCATGTGTTTAACCACAGGGAGTAAGTAGCTTTTTGTGATTAAAACAACTTTAATTGTTAGCTAACGTTAACCTTACGCCACTACATCAAGAAGTAGGAACGTTGCCAATATCATGATATGCATTTTTTTTTAACCATAAAAAAATTATACCGATATTATCGTGAACGATACGATATGGCACACCCCTACCGGCAGCTTGTGCTTTCGTTTTGTGCTAGTGGGGGTTTAGAGTCAGAGGACCAGGAGAGAACCCACTGACATGGGGAGAACATGCAAACTCCACACAGAAGAGCCGCAGACGACATCACATCACCCCGATTTTAGCTTCCTTTGCACTGGCTCCCTGTTCATATTGATTTTAAGATTTTACTGATCACTTTTAAACAGTGGTGAAATGTAACTAAGTACATTTACTCAAGTACTGTACTCAAGTACAATTTTGAGGTACTTGTACTTTACTTGAGTATTTCTATTTATGTAAATTTATACTTCTACTCCACTACATTTTGAGGCAAATCTTTTACTTTTTACTCCACTGCAAGTAGCTGACAGCTTTAGTTACTTTTCAGGTCGAGATTTAACATAAAAAATACCTTTAAAATGATTCGACTTGGGTTTTTTTTTTTTTTTTTTTTCAAAATTAAACCTCATAACAGTATAATAAGTAGTTTAAATGAGCCCTACCTTGATAAAATCAAATTCTGCTTACATAAATGCATCATAATATTAATCCAATAATATATTTGGAATATATAAAACAGTCTGAGTGGCTCCATTCTGCATAACAAGTACTTTTACTTTTGATACTTTAAGTACATTTTGATGCTGATACTTTTGTACTTTTATTTCAGTTAGTTTTGAATGCAGTACTTTTACTTGTAGTGGAGTAATTTCACAGTGTGGTATTTGTACTTTTACTGAAGTAAAGGATCTGGATATTTCTTCCACCACTGCTTTTAAAGCTCTTTTAGGTCTGTCTCCTAGCTATTTAAGAGAATTATTAACTCCATACTAGCCGACCTGGGTCCTGAGATCCTGTATTTCTGTACTGTTTGTAAATGTACTCGTCGTCACTGTAAATGAGGGAAAGCTCAGTGCCTTACGAGTTTAAATAAAGTTTTATATTGTCACTGTCTTTCTATTGGCTGCCGTCCGATGACCAGTGTTTCTGTTTTGGTCCTGATACAGTCAATGAGAGCAGATTGGACTCTTCCTGTTGTTGAATGTCTCCTCTGTCATTAATGAGACTGAAGACAAACACTGTGGAGGAAAGGAAGAACAGAACAAACATGCGCTGCTTTCTTCTGTCTCGTCACTCAGCTGCTGATAAACTGTGTGGAGCCGCTGTGTCTCACTTCATCCCAAACTTCCTGTTTCCTGCTGCAACCGCACCAAAACAAAGAGTCATTAAAAATCAAAACATCGAAGCTGCAGATCATCTCTCAACTCACAGGGTTTCACAAATCCATGTTCTATCAGCTCCAGAGTTTTCTTCACTTCTAGACATATCTAAATGTAATTATTTAGGTATGTTAAGTATGTAGGTAAAGAAAAAATTCAGTGTTTGATTTCTGCCAATGTGGTGGCCCTGATTTATGCGTTCCCTAGAAAGTTGTCTGCACTGCAAAAAAGCCAACTTGTATTTTTTGGCCTAAAACAGTGATTTAAGTTGGTAAAACTTGGAAATATAAATTATTGACATTTAGGGCAATAATGTAAGTTAGCACAACAAAGGAAGCCAGTTGTCTGCTCAAAAACAAGTTGGTGAGTTGTTGTTACTTATATCTTTAAGTTGGGGTTCACAACAAGGGACAATAGTTCTGATAACTCTTATTTCTTTGTTGTGAAATTCGGTCATTAGCGAAAGCTAGCGGCTAACTGATGCTAGCGGCTAACTGATGCTAGCGACACTGCTTGTTACAGCTACAAGAGTAGCCATTAGCGTATCAATGCTAACTCAACATTGTGGTCACAACATTAGCTGACATTTCATAGCGGCGTTACAAGAAAAAAAGAGTTGAGCAAACTCAAAAACGAAACTTAAAATATTTAGTTTAATTGTCCAACTTCAAATTTTATCGAAGTTTGTTGCCTTGAAATTTTGAGTTCACCCAACTTTTCCTTTTTTGCAGTGTGGTAGTTATCATACGAAGATGTGAGACGGTTTGTTAGGTGGAGTTTAGTTAGTCATGACAAGTTAATGTTGATTTCCGAAGGAAACAAAATGATACAGTAGAGGACCACAATACAATTTTATCCCAATACTTGAGTCACGATATGATTATTGCGATTTAAAGCATTTAGCGATATGGTGAGTATTGCAATTCAATATATTGCGATTTAACTGTTTAACTGCATGTTGTGTAGATTCCTTAGATATTCTAGTTTAATATGATACCAGTATCTCCAGTATATTCCCCAAAGTGAGCCCGCTACGGCCTACGGAAAAAAACAAAAACGGCAAAAACTGGTAATGGCTAACAACAGGTTAAGATAGTTAACTGGAAGTGGAACTCTGCATGCTCATGTTATCATAATAGAGAACCTAATAGAGGTTTATTTTTTCAATATACACTACCGGTCAAAAGTTTTAGAACACCCCAATTTTTCCAGTTTTTTATTGAAATTCAAGCAGTTCAAGTCAAATGAACAGCTTGAAAGGGTACAAAGGTAAGTGGTGAACTGCCAGAGGTAAATAAAAAAAGGTAAGCTTAACCAAAACTGAAAAATAATGTACATTTCAGAATTATACAAGTAGGCCTTTTTCAGGGAACAAGAAATGGGTTAACAACTTAACTCTATGGAGTCTTGGGCTATTTTGTCCATTTTTGAATTCTTTTCATGTCTTTGTAAGTCATTTTGTGTCTTTTTTTAGTCATCTTGTGTCTGTTGGTGTCTTTTTTTGGTCATTTTGTGTCTTTTTTTAGTCCTTTAGTCCAACATAAAATGTGATTTTGAATCTTTTTTTTACTTTCGAAACACTATCATGCTCAATAAAGAATTTTAAATGTTGCAAATGTGCATTAATTTCAGAGTAGACTGAGACATTAAACTGCATCATTTTCAATTAAATTCTGGAAAAGTTGGTGTGTTCTAAAACTTTTGACCAGTAGTGTATGTTGTTAAACACGATGGTGTAGTGGTTAGCACTCTCGTCTCACAGCAAGAGGGTTGCCGGCCTGCGGCTGTTCTGTGTTTGAGTTTGCATGTTCTCCCTGTTCCTCGTGATTGTCTGTCTCTGTGTGTCAGCCCTGCGATAGTCAGGCAACCTGTACAGGGTGGACCCGCCTCTCGCCCAATGTCATCTGGGATTGGCTCCAGCCCCCCGCGACCATAGTGCGGGTAATAGTCTATACGAAATTGTCCAAAAAGTGAAAGTGAGGAGCATTTATGGGTACAAGTCAGGAACCGGCCTACTTTACTTATTTCAAGGGTGCTGAATCAAAAAAAAATGGTTCCCAAGCGAAATTTTGAGTTTTTGACCTTCTCATTTGCATATCAAAATGGCGGCCAAATTGCCCATTGCTCAGTTGTTGGACCATTTTCCCCAAGTTTTTTTGTAAGTAGGCAATCAGGGATGAGGAAATTAAGTTTTCTAGATCTATAGTCTAGGGTCAGAGCAAGG
Source organism: Centropristis striata (assembly GCF_030273125.1). NCBI lineage: Eukaryota > Metazoa > Chordata > Actinopteri > Perciformes > Serranidae > Centropristis > Centropristis striata. The sequence continues at coordinate 2,644,522 of NC_081520.1, read as the reverse complement.
ATATAGTGGAGGCTCAGTGTCTTTTATATATATATATATATATATACATATATATATATATATATATATATATATATATATATAGATATATATATTTATATGTATATCTATATATATGCAAAATACCAACTTTTAAGGTGAAATTAAGCATTATTTGTGTGTGTTTTTTTAAGGCCGACATAAATATTCAATCAATATCACTTTTAAATGTTCCAGTTGGTATTTTGCATACATATGTATACATAAAAGACACTGAGCCTCCACTATATCCTTGCTCTGACTCTAGACTATAGATCCAGAAACTTAATTTCCTCATCTTTGATTGTCTACTTACAAAAAAACTAAGGGGAAATGGTCCAACGACTGTTCAAGATGGGCAATTGGCCATTTGATATACAAATTAGAAGGTCAAAAACTCAAAATTTTGCTTGGGAACCATTTTTTTTGGACTCAGCACCCTTGAGATATGTAAGGTAGGCCGGTTCCTGACTTGTATCCATAAATGCTCCTCACTTCTTATAGGAGGCCTTTATTCTGAAATCCGTCTAGACTATAACCGTCTTTGTAGTTTTTGTTTTTTTCAGGGATTTAGTTGAGAAAAATAGGATTTGCCAAAATTTAAATGGTTGAATAAAAGGAACAAAGGCTCGAGAAGGCTTCCCTGAGGAATACCACTCCACTCCACATTTTTTTTCAAATCTCCTGCTTCGTGCTTTATGTCAGACTTATTTCCCGTCCAACAGTCAGCCAGTATGTTGTTACCGTGGTGATGCTGCCATAGTTCATCTCCAACTCAGTTTCCATGGCGATGAGTGTCGCGCTGTCCTCCTTCTGCTCCCCTCTCCTCATCCTCCCTCACCTCGAGCCTCCTCCTCCTCCTCCTTTTAAAAAACAGTCATATATATATATATATATATACACACACACACACGATACGATATTATTGCGATATTATTGTGATTTTAAGCATTTTGCGATATGGAGAGTATTGTGATACAATATATTGCGATTTAACTGTTTAACTACATTTTGTGTCCACAAAATTAAATTCAATCAAGAATTGTTTTGTCAGATAAGAAAAAATTCTCAGTCTATTCATCTCACTTCAGTCTTTTTTTTCTCCACAATGAGAGTCAAACCCACAGACTGACCAACAAAGTATTCAGTCAAACTGAACTGATATCAAACATGTTGGACGACAACAACTGCAGCATTTTATCAAACTTTAACGAACTTTAACCTTCACTGCTCTCAATTTTTTTAATGAAACAAATAAAATAGTCTAACTTTGCAGTGTTATTTCGACAACTTCCTGACACGATATCCTGATGCACATGGTGCCTATAGAATTTTCTCTTATTTGACAGAACAATTCTTGATTGAATATACTTTTGTGGACACAAAATGCAGTTAAACACTTTGCAATACATGATGCCTATAGATTCCTTACATCTTCAGTATATTTCTAAAAAACGGCAAAAATATTGATGGGCCATCAGAAACTAAATATCAATACTTGAATCGATACACACACACACACACACCTCTATTAACCCATTGAAGCCTGGAAAGCGGATACGTCATTTTGTAGTATTTGTATAAGTTCTCAAATACATTTTGAATTTCATTTCCACTATATTTTGAACTTTTTACTCCATTACATTTAGCTGACAGCTTTAGTTACTTTTCAGGTCGAGATTTAACATAAAAACTTGATAAATTTTAAGTGATTAGACATTTTATTTGTGTTAAACCTCATAACTGTATATTAAGTAGTTAAAAAATCTATTATTTATTAGAAGCGTTGACACTTCTGTTGAATTTCCAGAAAAACTTCAGGTTTTAGGGGCTTATTTTAAAATCACCCAGAGGTTTTACAGGCGTTTTAGGCTTCAATGGGTTAAAACATTACTATTTAAAATGCATGGTAGAGTGGAAATGTAACAATGGCTGGTAATTCTGGAAGACAGAGAATAGTGACTGTATGAAGGGGGCATTAAAGATTAAAGTTACCTGAACAAACATTAGCATTGCATGGATTTGCATCTGCATGGACTCACATTTGCATGAGTGTCCACAGTCAGCTAGTGGAGCGTGTGAATGCCAGGCGCAAACAGTTTGAGGGTGGTTGACGTGACGCTCAATTTTTGTGTTCCCAGTGACAAATATTACTAAAATTTGATAATATTTCATTAAAATTAATGTTTTAATATGCAGTTCATTCTTCTACATCTAATCCATCTGCAAACAATGAGTATCGTTCTTCAACTATGCAAATATTCTGTTTTGAACATGACATTTGTCCACCGGTGCAACTGTCCTAGGTAGCATTACTTATCTTAAAACAACTGTAATTTAATGAAAAATGAATCTAAATACATTAAAATACTTGAATGCATGTCATACGAGTGTTTACTTAATGAATCTAGAGGATATAAGTGTTAAGGTCCCTATGTAGAGTTATTATGACACATTATATATTATTTATTATATAAAACAGGCATTAATGTGACCACCCATTACTGAGAGGGGTCCTTCCAGAATCAGGAAGGACAGAAGAATCTCTGGACACAAGATCACTTCTGTCTCTAATATTTTCATAATATTAATATTTCCGTGCAGTGTTGGAACTGGTCGTCTTAAGGTAGTCCTTTGGTACGACGCAGTTTAAGTATTGATCTGAATATTTTTATCAATTTACATTGATTGATCATTGAAAATAATGTAAACTGATAAAAATATTCATAACTAATATGCCTTGGGCTTATCTATCTTATCTGTCCAACATTCTCTGAATTAAATAATGACATTCTTTATTTTGTTGCACCGGTGGACACATTTTAGGACTACCACACCAAAAAGTTAATAATATGCTAAATATATGAAGAATTAGAAATGGACACATTCAGTTATGAATTATTCACATATAAGGGAATATAATTGTATGTCATTTGACATATACAGTATTTTTTGAATTATTCTTTTTTTCACTTTTCACGTCAACCACCCTTGAACATTTGAGGGATAAATATGTTTATTATTGATGTTTGTATAATCAATAAAATGTTTTGTGTGCATTTTGTTTTTTAATTACTTTTGCAGCCCCTTGTATATTTTTATACTATCATACTTATCATGTTTTGATATCTATGTATATATATTGTCTTGTTGAAACTATTTATATATGCTGCTTAGCAAAAACAATTGCAAACCAAATGTTTGTTTTGTGTAACATGCAGAGACACTATAGGGCACAGAATTATTCTAAGCAGACAGTGTGGGGGCTGAACATTCAAATAAAGAACATGTATTTATATTATATTACCTATATCAGTCGATCAAGGAAGCAGTTCACTGAGGAGCAGTGGTGGAAGAAGTATTCAGATCTCTTACTTCAGTAAAAGTACTAATACCACACTGTGAAATTACTCCACTACAAGTAAAAGTCCTGCATTCAAAACTAACTGAAGTAAAAGTACAAAAGTATCAGCATCAAAATGTACTTAAAGAATCAAAAGTGAAAGTACTTGTTATGTAGAATGGACCCACTTAGATCGTTATATATATTCTAAATGTATTATTATATTATTTGTATTGGTGCATTTATGTAAGCATCCCTTTAATGTCCTCTAATCACTTTGAATTTATTGTGTTTTTCATGTCAAAAGTAACTAAAGCTGTTAGCTAAATGTAGTGGAGTATAAATCAAAAGCTACATAAAATGGAAATACTCAAGTAAAGTACAAGTATCAGGATCAAAATGTACTTAAAGTATCTAAGGTAAAGGTACTCCTAATGCTGTTCTAAATATCCTAAATATATTATTAGATTATTTGTATTGGTGCATTTATGTAAGCAGTGTTTTAATCTTTACAAGGTAGGGCTCATTGTAACTACTGAATATACTTTTATGAGGTTAAATTAAAAAAAAAAGTCTAATCACTTTTAATTTATCATGATTTTTACGTTAAATCTCGACATGAAAAGTAACTAAAGCTGTCAGCTAAATGTAATGGAGTAAAAAGTATAATATTTGCCTCAAAATTGGGTGAAGTAGAAGTATAAAGTTACATAAAAAATACTCAAGTAAAGTACAAATACCTCAAATGTGTATTTAAGTACAGTAGTTGAGTAAATATACTGAGGTACATTCAACCACTGGTTAAATTATGACAAGAAATACTTAAACGGCAGCTAAAAATAGTTCTGATAGTAGCAGAAATACTTATCTATAAAAAAACATAGAATAAAAGTAAGTACTTACTCAGGTGAGTCTCTGGTTCGGAGCAGAGCAGCTGTGTGTGTCTGTGAGTGTGTGTGTGTGTGTGTGTTCAGTTTCTAACTGAACTGTAAGCCCCGCCCCTTTGTGGTGTCTCCGCCCCTGGTCTTAATTTTCTCACCTGCAGCTTGTTTGCTCCTGAAGATCAGCTTCTGTGCGTTCAGAGATGCTCTTTACTTCTGCAGACCTTTACTTGGTTTCAGTGGTGAAATGTAACTAAGTTAATTTACTCAAGTACTGTACACTGTAAAAAGTGTTTGTAGAAATTACAGTAAAATGCTGTCAAATTGCATGAGAAATACGGCCTAAAATAAAAAAAATTGCATATCACCATAATAGACACTTTTAATTACTGTAAATCACAGAATAGAACAAAACTTTTGAAAAACACAGTTTTACTGTAAAAATATTTTTAAAAATCATGTAAAATGAATGGAGAAATAGCATCTTGTCTCAAGGACACAATTACCTTTAAATAAACGGACTACTCAGTCTAAATTACAGTTTTTGCTGATATTTACATTTAAATTTACAGTAGAAAACCCACTCACTGTCATTTTTACGGTAAAATTCTGGCAACCACAGCTGCCGGTATTTTACCGTAAATTTAACAGATTATTTTTGACAGTGTACTTAAGTACAAATTTCAGGTACTTGTACTTTACTTGAGTATTTCCATTTTATGTAACTTTATACTACTCCACTATATTTGGAACTTTTTACTCCATTACATTTAGCTGACAGCTTTAGTTACTTTTCAGGTCGAGATTTAACATAAAAATCATGATAAATTAAAAGTGGTTAGACATTTTTTTTTTAATTTAACCTCATAAAAGTATATTCAGTAGTTACAATGAGCCCTACCTTGAAAAGATTAAAACACTGCTTACATAAATGCACCAATACAAATAATCTAATAATATATTTAGAATATTTAGAACAGCATTAGGAGTACCTTTACCTTAGATACTTTAAGTACATTTTGATGCTGATACTTTTTTACTTTTACTTCAGTTAGTTTTGAATGCAGGACTTTTACTTGACATTTTATTTGTGTTAAACCTCATAACAGTATATTAAATAGTTAAAATGAAAAATTTTAAGGGATCTGAGTACTTTTTCCACCACTGCTTGGTTGTAACTAAAGGATATTTGAGTTACTGTTGAACCAGTCACATTCAAAGTCACTTAAATCCAGTGGTGAAAAAAAGTATTCAGATCCCTTACTTAAGTAAAAGTACTAACATGTACTTAAAGTATCAAAAGTAAAAGTACCCAGAATGGACCCACTCAGATTGTTTTATATATTCTAAATATGTTATTGGATTATTATTTTTGGTGCATTTATGGGAACAGTATTTTAATTTCGTCAAGACAGGGCTCTTTTTAACTATTTAATATATTCTTATGAGGTTTAATCAAAAGAAATGTATAATAACTTTTAAATTGATATTGTTGCTTAATGTTAAATCTCAACCTGAAAAGTAAGTAAAGCTGTCAGTGAAATAAAATAGTACAAGTATAAAGTTTTATAAAATGGAAATACTCAAGGAAAGTACCTCAACATTTTACTTCAGTACAGTACTTGAGTGAATGTACTTGACATATTCACCATGTGGACGTACCGCATGAAAAGAAGAAAGAATAATAAGAACAACATAAATATGGCTCCAGAAGCGAGTGTCTTTGCTTGGAGGCCTAATAAACAAAGCCTTTAATCCAGGGGTGTCAAACTCAAATACACAGTGGGCCAAAATTTTAAACTTGGACAAAGTTGCGGGCCAACATTGATATTTATTGAAAAAATTGACCTAAACAAGTTCAAACGAAATGGAACAAGCAAAGCTTGATATAACTTAATATTGCAAACATGCAAAAAAACACATCAATGGCATTCATTTCTTAAATAAAATTCAAATAAGAATCGTATGTCCCTTTATTTTATATGCGGCCTTCTTTAAATTTAAATTTAACAGTAATCTTTTTCCACAGGCTAAAAATAAATGTAAGAATAAAATAACAATAATAAACCAAATGACTAATAATAATATCCTTCAATGAATGTGCAGCCATTCAAGCCTTGGACTAGCAAGAAAAAGTGCATAAAGACAACTTTAATTGTTGCTCAGTTTGCTCCACACTGATCTACTGTGTTCAAGCCAGAACACCAGCAGAGCATTCTGGGATTTGTAGTATTATTTGTGCTGTATAATACCGGCGGGCCAGCTCTGGTTGTCATTTGGTATTTCCTCGCAGGGCCAAATATAATTATACTGCGGGCCAAATTTGGCCCACGGGCCAGAGTTTGACACCTCTGCTTTAGTGGATGCAGGATTTGTAATGAAGTATTTTAGTGTCTTCTAATGATCAAAAAAGAAGAAGAAAAAAGTAGCTATACCACGTGACATGTATTATAAGGTTTATAAAGACAGCAGGATCGCAACTTTTATTATATTCAGTGTTTATTATGTTTGTAACACAGCAGGGCTCTGATTGGACGAGCAGAGCAGCAACGCCCCCTTCAGGACACTTTTCAACAAGCTGCGTTTATTCTACATCAGATCTACTGTCATCTACTGCACACAGATCAACACACAGCTGACACACACACACACACACACACACACACACACACACACACACACACACACACACACTATGAGGACCAAGGCATTCCTGATCACCTGACCTCTGAACCATGAAACCCCATCTTCACCTTCATACTGGTCCACACACACACACACACATGCACTCACATGCACTCACACACACACACACACACACACACAAACACACGTCTTTGGCAGGAAGCAGCTTCTTCTTCTGCTGAACAAACAACGGCACACACAGGAGCTGCACAGGATTGGACAGTGATGTCTTCAGGAGGCGAAGCGCGCACACACACACACCCACACACACACACACACACACACACACACACACACACAGATTGACAGTGTACAGTGTGTAGTGTTGTCACTTTAATATCTGGATATTGTTTCAGGTGAATGGGCCGGCGGCGCCACCTGCTGTCAGACGCCGGTACGTGCACTGAACAGCAACACAAAGGGATTGATGGTGTGATGAGTTGAGGTAACTTTAATCTTTAATGTTTTAAAACTGTGATGCAACTGAAACATGTTTACACTCTTTAACGTACAACATTTTATTATCATTATTATATGTTATATACTTTATTTCTTAATATAATCATCATATAGTTTTTTTTTTTTTTTAACAGCTGTCATCTCTCAACATCAGAGCGAGGCGTGTGATGTTCAGGGACCGTTTTTTATTAAACTGCTCAAAGGAAACATTTATGACTAAAAAATTAAAAATGAAGTAAGAACTATTTAACGTATTCATTTTTTGCTCGATGTGACTCACTGCGCTGAATAAAACTACAACCTGTCAACGCCCCACACTCTATACAGTACCTGAACACCTCACATTCATTTTAGTTCCCAAACGCCCCATGTTTACTTAAGATCCTGAACACCCCACACTTATTTTAGTTCCCGAATTCCTCACATTTATTTTACTTCCTGAACACCCCACATTTACTTAAGTTCCTGAACACCCCACACTTATTTTAGTTCCCAAATTCCTCACATTTATTTTACGTTCCTGAACACCCCACACTTATTTTAGTTCCCAAATTCCTCACATTTATTTACGTTCCTGAACACCCCACACTTATTTTAGTTCCCAAATTCCTCACATTTATTTACCTTTTTGAACGCCCCATATTTATATTAGTTCCCGAGTTCCTCACATTTCTCTTAGTTCCTGAACACCCCACACTTATTTTAGTTTCTGAACGCCCAACATTTGTTTAAATTCTGCACAAATTTAAATTCACAAGCACCCCGTAATCGTTTAAGTTCCTAAACATCCCACATTTCTTTCAGTTTCAAATGCCCCATGCTCTTTTTAATTCCTGAATGCTCCACAGTTGTATCAGTTCCTGAACGCCCCCCTTCCCCGACGCCTTATTTCACTTTTAAGGCGTTCACAAAAAAATTTAAGGCAGTATTCCAACCTCAGCTCTATAATGAAGTCTTATTTTTAAGGCGCTCATTGTTTTCTCACTGATGTTTAATTTCATAAACACTGAACTCTGGATGGGTTGTCATGACAACACAGTCATAGCGGTTAGTGGTTACTGTGGGTTGACATGTAAAGTGGTTTAAAGTACACAGACTGAACAACATTTAAGCTAAATCTCTTAATTCCACCTTAAAACTGCAGAGAATAACGATTCAATTAAGGCTTTTTTAAGACCAAAAAACCCCACAAAAAAATAATTAATTTACTTTAAAATGACTTAATTAATTGTTAAGACAAAAGCATTACATTTTACACAGTGCCCATTTTAATTCACCTATTGTTGTTTTTTTTAACCCAAAATGGAAAGTGACTCCAGAATTTGAGAAACAAATTAAAGAAATAAAATGTCCCCATTGATACTGATGCAATTTAGTTATTTTAAATGACACTTTAAGGGGAGAAATGATTAATTAATTAATTAATTAATTAATTAATTAATAAAGTTAGGTGATGGGGATACATTAAGGACAAATTAATGGGCTTTTTGATATTTAATTATATTTTTAAGGCATTTTTTCAACATTTTAAGGCAATACTTCATATTCAGTTTTTTAATAATTCTATTTTTTTAAGGCCTTTATTGTTGAACCCAAATAACCACGAACTTTCACAGTTTGTTTTTAAGTTGCCATGACAAAACGAGCATGCCGGCGAGTGGTTACAGAGTGTTGAGTGGTTTAAAGTTTGACAGTACGACATCACTGACATCCATAATTCTGACTTTATATTCAGTGAATTCACCCTTTAATAACAATGCTATTTAGGTAATTTTAACATGATATTGAGGGGTAATTAATGGATTGTAGATTTGAATATCTACAAGGTTGAGGAACCTTTTAAAATTGACCCAATAACACAAAACCCATCCCTTAATTTATATTTTAAAATGGCCTTTAAAGATTCAATGAAGACTGTTTTTTATATAATTTGGTCAATTTTAAAGTGTTTTTACACCTTAAAAACTCTGTTAACCACATAAATAATCCATTAAAACCATTAAATAATATAAAATAAATCAATTTTTGAAAGTTGTCCCTTAAAAAAGGCCCTTAATTGAATAATATAATCAGCTGCTTGTGAGTGATCTATACACGAATGACAGATGATGTAATACTTCGTATGAGGTCATCACAGTGATGTCATCAGAGAGTCACAGAGCACGTTCATACAACAGACAACAACACACACACATACACACACGCAAACCGAAGCCCATTAATAATAATAATAATAATAATAATAATATAATCAGAATCATAATAACGGTAATAAAGCAGAAATCAGCAACATCGTCCCATGTGGCTTCATCTTCATCATCATCAGTCCTTCATGTCTCTGTGTGAAGTCCACTGAGTCCGTTTAGTTCCCAGACAGGAAGTCAGTCTGATCGTCTCTAATTAACATTAATATTTAACGAATGAAACTGAAGATTACACCTGCTGTGACACTCTGAACACCTGATCACCTCCAGATAAACTCCTCTAATTAAGACACTAACCAGTCGGCTAATTAAGAAACTCACCTGTCAATTAACAATCTCACCTGTAAATACTTTTTGCTAAATAACAGACAAGTTTCCAAACTAACATACTGACCTGTTAATTAACAATCTGAGCTAATTAACTCCTTCTGAACCCCCTGACCCCCCTCTTCAGTCCATCTACCAAACTTCGCAGCGCTTCCCGGTGTTCATGGGCGTCCCCGCGGGGCAGTTGAAGTGGCGGCTGAAGTCCGGGGAGTTAGCGAGCGTGCCGATGACTCTGTATCGCGGCGGGCTGTGGGGGTCGGTCACCAGGCCCTCGTGAGCGCTCTCTGGTGTTCGGACTGAACACCACACCTGAAAAAAAAAAAAACAGGAGGTTTGATGAGCGTCTGCTTCATTTCCTTTCCCTCTTTAGTCGAGGTGTGAATCAGCGCGTCGGCCCCACGATACGATTTTATCCCGATACGATATTATTTTGATTTTAAGCATTTTGCTATATGGTGAGTATTGAAACTTTACAACCACAAACTAGAGACCTAGAATATTCTGAGGATAAGTGGCTTTCTTACATATAATGACAATAAGGGAGTTTTCCATACAATTGCAATACAATATTTTTTTTAAACCAAATCACAACATGGATTTTTCTATGGTTTTCCTCAAGGTCTTGGTGTCTTTTTGTGGGATCCATTTTTTATCAACTGTCCAGCGGTGAAGAATTAAAATGTTCCATCAAATCCTTGTTACAAATGGTATGAACATGGAATGACAGAACCTGGATGGCATTGCAGATTATGTTTCTGAGTTCAGTGGCAGCGTATGCATAAATCACAATGTTATCAGCGTATAACTTGAGTTTACATCAGGACAAGGTCATCAATAGAAACATAAGAGGCCCCAGTATAGAGCCATGTGGGACACCATTCCATTGAGTGGGACATGGAGCTGTTATTGTTTGTTAGCAGTGTCTCACCTGAGCAAATCCCACAAAGAAGAGCTGATCGTTGGTCAGGTTGACAGCAGGAAGCCTCTTCTCCTCTCCGTTCCTCTGGACCCACGACCGATAGGCCTGAAGGAGAAACGGCAATGTTGTTGCAATTATGTCAGAAACATATGATTTAGTTCTGCAGCACTGCAACACGGTTCAGCTAAATGTAGAGCTAAGAGTACAGTTCAGTTCAGTTTGTTATTACAGGTTCATACTAACATGGTATGCAGCCTTAAGTCCTCCGTTGTCAGCGATGTTTTCTCCGAGCGTCTGTTTTCCATTGACATGTTCTCCGTTGACTGTGTATCGGCTATACTGATCCGTCATGCACTCTGTTCTCTGGCGAAAGGCATCCACCGACGAGTTTTGCCACCACGGCCTCAAGTTACCTTCTTTATCGTACTCTCGACCTGATGGCAGAAGGAAGGAAATCTTAATGAACAGTAAAATAGGTGCAACAGTGCAAAACAACCTCAAGCAGCCACTTTAAAAAATCGAAACAAACTACAAAGGAATATCAAAGTAAAGCCCTGCAATTGGATATTTGCATCAAACACTAATTTAGAGGCAAAAAAATTCAGAGATTATCAATATGGTGCCAGTTACAGTACATTTTTGAGCTGAAATTTAAAAAAAGACCTCTTGTGTAGTCAAATAAGTTGAATTCTCCTCTCCACTCTAGCTGTGATGTCATCCACTCTAGCTCTGAACATTACTTGCAATTCACACTAATGTAAAAATGTGAAAAAAGCTTTATTAATAAGCTTCAAATAAGAATAAATATTTCTTAAAGTTTTAATGGGATTTGAAAGTTGAATGGCATGTAGGATATCTAGCTGAAGTTTATAGCTGAAAGCATGAATGGGTAATTCATTAATGCATGAAAGTGCATGGAAGTATCAAAAGAGTTCCATTTTGTCACATTGCCTATTAATTTCAATGGAGAAAAAAATCTAGCATATGTGGGATGTTTTCGTAAATTATGAAAGATATGAACGAGAAAAATATACCTAATTGAGCTAGCCCAAATTGGGCTAAATATTTTGATGTTTGAATGAAGTATCGACAAGGAAAAATGTGGAAGATTATAATTTAAAAATGTGGCAGAAAAATCATGATATGCCACATAATATACCTCCAGCATTTCCACCACTAAACTTTGGCCACATTAACTGGCAGCCAAGACACATTTTATTCTTAAGATAATTTAAATATGCTCTTTTAGCATGCTGTGACACTGAAAATCTCTAAGGCCTTCTGTAAAGACAGTGGAATCAAAGGCCTCCTCATGAGTCCTTACATTTACATTCACAGTCAGAGTACAGTGAAGGCATCATGACCTCAAGCAGTACCTGAATAGAGTTTAAACTCACCCTGGTCATCGAAGGCGTGTGTGAGCTCGTGGCCCATCACCACCCCGATCCCACCAAAGTTCAACGCTCTGAAAACACATACACACACACACATTATATAGAAGTTCAAGGGGTGGGTTCATTGTTTTTGTTTTTTTAGAGTTTTATCTAATTCTGTATCTCTCCATTCACGTTTTTTATTAATTCAAACATTAACATTTTGGTCAAATATGTTTCAGCATCGAAATGTTATTTTCCCAACAAGCCCTTCTGAAAATTTCCCCCACATACTGTAGATCCCCCACACGTAGGTTTCTGTTGATGGTGTTGCTACATACAGTACAGGCCAAAAGTTTGGACACACCTTCTCATTCAATGCGTTTTTCTTTATTTTCATGACTATTTACATTGTAGATTCTCACTGAAGGCTTCAAAACTATGAATGAACACATATGGAATCATGTACTTAACAAAAAAAGTGTGAAATAACTGAAAACATGTCTTGTATTTTAGATTCCTCAAAGTAGCCACCCTTTGCTTACTAGAATATAAGACATGTTTTCAGTTATTTCACACTTTTTTGTTAAGTACATAATTCCACATGTGTTCATTAATAGTTTTGATGAATCTACAATGTAAATAGTCATGAAAATAAAGGAAACGCATTGAATGAGAAGGTGTGTCCAAACTTTTTGCCTGTAGTGTAAATACATTATATTTCAAAATATTTTCAGCTCTTTCTCATGGGAACTTATATATGATCTCTTCAAACACACCAGACTCCAGTCAGAAACAGTAATTTTACCTCACAGAACACAAGAGTCACCGCCACCTAGTTCAACGTGTTTGTGTTATTTTTTAACTCTCAGATCTGAACGCATCCAGAGCAGGAGATTCTGTGTGTGAATTGCAAACTTGGCTCAGCTAATGGTGACTCACAGCTACTGTAACTGGGTTTTTATCCACTTTATCCGTCAGACAGCCTATGCATCTTCCGCCGCAGGCTGAAGACCTATCTCTTCCAACAATACCTCGGTTAAGTCATGCTCGCCTATTTTTTTTTTTTTTTCAAATGCTCTTCTTCTTTAATGTAAAGCACTCCTGTAGCAATTACAGTTGGCTCTTAAAAGTTGTGTACTTACTTGATTCCTGTGGTTTAAGGCTAGTACCATCAGGTTGAATGCACTTATTGTTAGTCGCTTTGGTCGCAAAAGCGTCAGTCAAATGACATGTAATGTAATATAATGTAACCATTCCATTTAAAAAACTTGTAAACGAACAGGTGATGGAGTCTCTCTGAGAGACCTGAAGAGTCCAATAACCAAACACTCACAGTCTAAATGCACTCAGGAATATCGATTGAATTCCTGTGTAAGTAATTATTACTTTACATGTTTAATAAATGATGAATCCCAGACAGACAGACAGACAGACAGACACACACACACACACACACACAGGTAGATATGGAGGTAAACAGACTTGGGGTGGTCGTGGGCGTAGAAAGGAGCTTGCAGGATCCCTGCAGGGAAGACGATGCCGTTCTTTGTGGGAATGTAGTAGGCATTAACTGTAGGAGGAGTCATACTCCACCTGAGAGGAGGAGAGGAGACAAGGAGAGGAGGAGACAAGGAGAGGAGATGAGGAGAGCAGGGGTCTGACTCGTCAGTCAAAAATGCAAGTTTGCAGATGCGTGTTATGCATGTGTGTGTGTGTGTGTGTTATTATTACTGGTCTTTGTTGGGAGTCTTCCTCAGCTGGTCGGCCATCACTCGGGCTGAGAAGTTGTAGAAGTTCAACATGTTCTGGAAGAAGCTGTCCTCAGAGACGTCATACTGAAACACAAGACGTGACAACATGTCCATTGCGGGGCTGAACAGCAGGGGGCAGCAGAGATGATTGACAGCTGTCACTCACCCCGTCATAAACGTCGTCCAGCTCTTTGGGGTCCAGGATGAATTCTGGGAAACCGATCATGTCATAGATCGCATCTGCCTAACAAGAGACAAACAGACACAAACAGTGAGACCAGTCTGTCCACCTGTCTGTCCACCTGTCTGTCCATATGTCAGTCCACCTGTCTGTCCACCTGTCTGTCCATCTTTCAGACCACCTGTCTGTCCATCTTTCAGTCCACCTGTCAGTCCACCTGTCTGTTCATCTTTGAGTCCACCTGTCAGTCCACCTGTCTGTCCATATGTCAGTCCACCTGTCTGTCCATCTTTCAGTCCACCTGTCAGTCCACCTGTCTGTCCATATGTCAGTCCGCCTGTCTGTCCACCTGTCTGTCCATATGTCAGTCCACCTGTCTGTCCATCTTTCAGTCCACCTGTCAGTCCACCTGTCTGTCCATATGTCAGTCCGCCTGTCTGTCCACCTGTCTGTCCATATGTCAGTCCACCTGTCAGTCCACCTGTCTGTCCATATGTCAGTCCGCCTGTCTGTCCATCTTTCAGTCCACCTGTCAGTCCACCTGTCTGTCCATATGTCAGTCCACCTGTCTGTCCACCTGTCTGTTCATCTTTGAGTCCACCTGTCAGTCCACCTGTCTGTCCATATGTCAGTCCACCTGTCTGTCCATCTTTCAGTCCACCTGTCTGTCCATCTTTCAGTCCACCTGTCAGTCCACCTGTCTGTCCACCAGTCTGTTCATCTTTCAGTCCACCTGTCAGTCCACCTGTCAGTCCACCTGTCTGTCCATATGTCAGTCCACCTGTCTGTTCATCTTTCAGTCCACCTGTCTGTCCACCTGTCTGTCCATATGTCAGTCCACCTGTCTGTCCATCTTTCAGACCACCTGTCTGTCCACCAGTCTGTCCATCTTTCAGTCCACCTGTCTGTCCACCAGTCTGTCCATCTTTCAGTCCACCTGTCTGTCCATCTTTCAGACCACCTGTCTGTCCACCAGTCTGTCCACCTGTCTGTCCATATGTCTGTCCACCTGTCTGTCCACCAGTCTGTCCATATGTCAGTCCACCTGTCTGTCCATATGTCAGTCCACCTGTCTGTCCATCTTTCAGTCCACCTGTCTGTCCATCTTTCAGTCCACCTGTATGTCCACCTGTCTGTCCACCTTTCAGTCCACCTGTCTGTCCACCAGTCTGTCCATCTTTCAGTCCACCTGTCTGTCCACCAGTCTGTCCATCTTTCAGTCCACCTGTCTGTCCATCTTTCAGTCCACCTGTCTGTCCACCAGTCTGTTCATCTTTCAGTCCACCTGTCAGTCCACCTGTCAGTCCACCTGTCTGTCCATATGTCAGTCCACCTGTCTGTTCATCTTTCAGTCCACCTGTCTGTCCACCTGTCTGTCCATATGTCAGTCCACCTGTCCGTCCATCTTTCAGACCACCTGTCTGTCCACCAGTCTGTCCATCTTTCAGTCCACCTGTCTGTCCACCAGTCTGTC
This sequence comes from Centropristis striata, assembly GCF_030273125.1. Classification (NCBI taxonomy): domain Eukaryota; kingdom Metazoa; phylum Chordata; class Actinopteri; order Perciformes; family Serranidae; genus Centropristis; species Centropristis striata. The sequence continues at coordinate 2,628,904 of NC_081520.1, read as the reverse complement.
CATCTTTCAGTCCACCTGTCTGTCCATCTTTCAGACCACCTGTCTGTCCACCAGTCTGTCCACCTGTCTGTCCATATGTCTGTCCACCTGTCTGTCCACCAGTCTGTCCATATGTCAGTCCACCTGTCTGTCCATATGTCAGTCCACCTGTCTGTCCATCTTTCAGTCCACCTGTCTGTCCATCTTTCAGTCCACCTGTATGTCCACCTGTCTGTCCACCTTTCAGTCCACCTGTCTGTCCACCAGTCTGTCCATCTTTCAGTCCACCTGTCTGTCCATCTTTCAGTCCACCTGTCTGTCCATATGTCAGTTCACCTGTCTGTCCATCTTTCAGTCCACCTGTCTGTCCACCTGTCTGTCCATATGTCAGTCCACCTGTCTGTCCATCTTTCAGTCCACCTGTCTGTCCATTTTTCAGTCCACCTGTCTGTCCATATGTCAGTCCACCTGTATGTCCACCTGTCTGTCCACCTTTCAGTCCACCTGTCTGTCCATATGTCAGTCCACCTGTCTGTCCACCTGTATGTCCACCTGTCTGTCCATATGTCAGTCCACCAATCTGTCCATCTTTCAGTCCACCGGTCTGTCCAGTCTGTCTGTCCACCTGTCTGTCCATATGTCAGTCCACCTGTATGTCCACTTGTCTGTCCATCTTTCAGTCCACCTGTCTGTCCATCTTTCAGTCCACCTGTCTGCCCACCTGTCTGTCCATATGTCAGTCCACCTGTCTGTCCACCAGTCTGTCCATCTTTCAGTCCACCGGTCTGTCCACCAGTCTGTCCATCTTTCAGACCACCTGTCTGTCCACCAGTCTGTCCATCTTTCAGTCCACCTGTCTGTCCACCAGTCTGTCCATCTTTCAGTCCACCTGTCTGTCCATCTTTCAGTCCACCTGTCTGTCCACCAGTCTGTCCAGTCAGTCTGTCCACCTGTCCGTCCATCTTTCAGTCCACTTGTTTGTCCACCAGTCTGTCCGTCTTTCAGTCCACCTGTCTGTCCATCTTTCAGTCCACCTGTCTGTCCACCAGTCTGTCCATCTTTCAGTCCACCTGTCTGTCCAGTCTGTCGGTCCACCTGTCTGTCCACCAGTCTGTCCATCTTTCAGACCACCTGTCTGTCCATCTTTCAGTCCACCTGTCTGTCCAGCTATGTGTCCACTTGTCTGTCCATTTCTGTTGATGTACCTTATCTTTAGCAGCCTGTCTCGTTTGGTCGTCCATCCAGTTCAGTTTGTCCAGAGCGTCTTTAAACGCTGAGCGGATCTCGTTGATCATGTCCTCGGCCTGAAAAAGACAGGTGAAGAACCAGATCAGACCTGCAGCTGATCCAGGACCAGCTCTTCCTGATCCAGGGCCCACATGATTTCCTAAACAGCGATGTGACTCACGATCTCTTTGCTGTGTTTATCGAAGGTCGCCTTGACAAAGAGCGCTCCCAGCGCGAAGCCCAGAGTGTCGTCAGTGTTCCCGATGCACGTCTGCCAGCGGGGGGTGCAGGACTGCAACAAACCACAACCAGTTACACAAAACCACAACCAGGTAAAACCACTTGCAGCCAGCTGGAGCCTGTTGTTGCTGCTTGATCTATACCAGAAAGTTATACAGTTTGTGGTAAAAACCAGTTAGAGCTAGTTAGAACTAAAGTAGCAGCAGGCCAGAACCAGTTAGAGTTAGTTGCACACCATTTAGAACCAATTACAGGCAGCAGGAACCAGTTTCCCCAGTACACCAGGATGGGTGTCACTTCCAAAACCAGTAAGAAGTTAGAACCAGCCAAACACCTGAAAACCCATTCAAGCCTAGTGGAAACACCTCAAACTAGGAACTTCTGGTTAGAACCAAGGTTATTATAGTTAACGAAAACTAACGAAATAACGAAAACTAGAATTGAAAAAACATTTTCGTGAACTGAAATAAAAATAAAAACTAGAGTTTTAAAAAAAACGATAACTAACTGAAACTGTATTTTGTGGTTACAAAACTAACTAAAATTATAGTGAAAATGTCCTTAGTTTTCGTTTTTGTCAACTTTTTTCATTCATAATTCAGTGTTTCTATTGGAACATGCAACACATGGTGAATATGTTTACTGAGACTGGGATGTTTACACTAGAACCAAAATTCAAAACACCCAGAACTGTAAGAGTTAATAACCTTATTGGGGCTGAGATGATAAACCAAAGGAAATAAAGGAAACATTTATTATGAACTCTTTGAATCTCGCACCCAACACATAGCCCATTACAAAAAAACTAAAACTAACACTAAAACTAATAAAAACTAAACTAAAACTAAGCATTTTCAAAAATAAAAAGTAAACTAAAACTAGAAAACTCACTCTAAAAACTAACTAAAACTAACTGAATTTGAAAAAAAAAATTCACAATATAATTAAAACTAAAACTAATGAAAAATCCAAAACTATTATAACCTTGGTTAGAACCAGTTGAAGCTCAGTAGGACTAAAAGATTACAGACCGCAGTCACTGCAGTCAACGTCTTGTTAGAAGTAGTTATACCTCCTGTATTAAAAGAAAAAACGGTATCAGAACCAGGAGTAACTCTGGTAGTAACCGCAGTGTTTAGAGCAGCAACAATAGTAACAGTTTATTGTGACCTTTTTGAATCTCAAAAACTAACACTAATAAATCACTAATAAACACTAATAAATCTCAAAAACTAACACTAATAAATCACTAATAAACACTAATAAATCTAAAAAACTAACACTAATAAATCACTAATAAACACTAATAAATCTCAAAAACTAACACTAATAAATCACTAATAAACACTAATAAATCTCAAAAACTAACACTAATAAATCACTAATAAACACTAATAAATCTCAAAAACTAACACTAATAAAAACTAAACTAAAACTAAACGCTTTCAAAATAATAAAAAACTAGCAACTCACTCTAAAAACTAATTAAAACTAACTGAATTTGAAAACAAAAATTCACAATGAAAAATAAAACTAATGAAAAACTATTAGAACCTTGGTTTGTATATGTCAGTCAATTCCAGTTATTCTGAACAGAAACATTTTTAAAGTTGCTAAATAACACAAATACACTGTTTAAAGTTCTTCCTTCTTCTCATGAATATGACCTGTTTACTTCTAGCTGTGTAGAGTAGTAGTACTTGTAGTATTTGAAATAAGTACCTTTTTGGTCCCGTAGAGGCTCTCCAGCAGTTTGTCCTGAGCGTTCTCGAAACGTTGGTCCAAACTGACCACGCTCTTCTGAACCAGCGTCCACATCATGTAGTTGTTCAACAGACTGAGGAGACAGACAGAGAGACAGACAGGTGGTCAGACTGGGGGACAGGTAGGACACCTGCTGCACTCAAAAAAAGCAAACTGGGTGTCTGTTACCTTCTCCTGAGTAGCTTCTACTAAATAAAATGATGGTTTTGTGGTTGAACAGTTTTAAAACATGTAGTTTTAGCATAAAATGCTAACACTTTAAAATTTAGTAGAATACTTTATGTTAAAACAACCTAATTAAATTGCTGAATATAATACTTTATTTTCTGAATAATTACTATTATGTTCATTTTCATATGATAAAGGTAATCTTTTAGGCTAAACCACTTCAACCTAGCTTTGTTTTGTTGGTTCAGCACAATTAATTCATGTACTTCACTATTTTAAAAAGTAGTTGTAACTACCCTATTAAATAAAGTAACTCTTAATAATGTCATACATGTTTAAATGGCCCAATAAAATTATGTTAGTATGTTACAATTACCCTTACAAATCTAGTTGGACTGACCCCTGGTAATTAATTAACAGTAACGCAAATACATCATGTTGACCCGACATATTTACATTTTGTTCACTCAACAAAATTGTTTCTCGCTAAATTAAAGCATTTTATTTAGGTGGAAATTATTTCCATAATTTTATTTTGTTCTGGGAACAAGTTATTTTTTTGAGTGTGCCTTCTGTGAGGTGTGGAGCGTCTCTGACCTGTGGTCGGTCCTGTTGATGAGGTCAGACACCTGCTGCAGGTACTCTCTGGCATACAGGACCACAGGTTCAGTGTCGTTCAGCTCCAGAGGAGACAGAGAGGACGTCAGGTAGTCCAACCAGTCCACGGACGGAGCCAGCAGCTGAAACACCACAGAAGAAGAAAAAAGCGGTACAAAACAAGGTTATTATAGTTAACGAAAACTAACGAAATAACGAAAACTAGAATTGAAAAAACATTTTCGTTAACTGAAATAAAAATAAAAACTAGAGTTTTTTAAAAAACGGTAACTAACTGAAACTGTATTGTGTGGTTACAAAACTAACTAAAACTAACTAAAATTATAGTGAAAATGTCCTTAGTTTTCGTTTTTGTCAACTTTTTTCATTCATAATTCAGTGTATTTATTTGAACATGCAACACATGGTGAATATGTTTACTGAGACTGGGATGTTTACACTAGAACCAAAATACAAAACACCCAGAACTGTAAGAGTTAATAACCTTATTGGGGCTGAGATGATAAACCAAAGGAAATAAAGGAAACATTTATTATGACCTCTTTGAATCTCGCACCCAACATATAGCGCATTACAAAAAAACTAAAACTAACACTAAAACTAATAAAACTAAACTAAAACTAAGCATTTTCAAAAAATAAAAACTCAACTAAAACTAGAAAACTCACTCTAAAAACTAACTAAAACTAACTGAATTTGAAAACAAAAATTCACAACAAAATTAAAACTAAAACTAATGAAAAATACAAAACTATTATAACCTTGGTACAAACACATGGTTTTCACAAGGTACAGGGAGGAAGAAGGGCTTTCACAACTGGGTGTTTTCATAAATGATAAATTATTAATGTATTTGTTTATGTAATCTATTTATTTTCAATTTTTTTTTTTGTTTTTTGTTAATATGTATTATTTAAATATGTATGTTTAGGGGAGAAAAAAGGGAGAAGGGGTAGGTTTAAATAAGCATATGCTTCATCCTACTCCTTTTCGGACATGTTGCGTTCATCGTTTGTTTTGACTCTTGCTATTTTTTTTTTATTTTTATTATTCTCATTGGATGTATTTGTTTTTGTGTTTACTTTGTTGTGTTACTCGCACATGTTCGAAATAAAAGCTGAACTGAACTGAACTGAACTGAAGATCAGCATCGTTATTATCATGCTCAATTATGTCTCATAAGTTGTCGCAGCAATTTTTTGGGTTGATATCAGTTGTTACACAGATTTGGTGGCAAATTTGGCCATTTTTCCACAGATGCAGAATAAACAAATATGGTGAAATATCCCTCCACAATCCCACATTAAAACACCAAGACCTTGAGGAACACTGTAGAAAAATCCATGCTGTGATTTGGTTTCAAACGCATTTGACACTTTGGAGACTTCTGTATTTTCAGGGATTGTATAATGAGCATAAACCTCCTTACTGTCAGTACACGTAGGAAAGCTGCACGTTCTCTGAATGCTCCAGGTCTCTAGTTTGTGGTTGTAAGGGTTCATGAGGCTGTGATTATCCTCATTTTATACACTGAGGTCAAGTTTCACTGCAATGAAATGCTACTATGGGGACTAACATCATCACGCATGAATAAAATTGGGGAAATTGAATCCACAAGAGTCTAAGCTTTTCAGTCATACCTGATTTATGCAACTCACAAACTGTTTAGGGATGCAGAAATGTTATCAGCATAAAGTAAGGTAAAGAGGAGACTCATAGAGCCCATTTTATTCAGATATCTGGAAGTCAGAGCACTGCAAAAAAGCCAACTTGTATTTTTTGGCCTAAAACAGTGATTTAAGTTGGTAAAACTTGGAAATATAAATGATTGACATTTAGGGCAATAATGTAAGTTAGCACAACAAAGGAAGCCAGTTGTCTGCTCAAAAACAAGTTGGTGAGTTGTTGTTACTTATATCTTTAAGTTGGGGTTCACAACAAGGGACAATAGTTCTGATAACTCTTATTTCTTTGTTGGGAAATTCGGTCATTAGCGAAAGCTAGCGGCTAACTGATGCTAGTGGCTAACTGATGCTAGCAGCGCTGCTTGTTACAGCTACAAGAGTAGCCATTAGCGTATCAATGCTAACTCAAAATTGTGGTCACAACATTAGCTGACATTTCATAGCAGCGTTACAATCGTGCCAGAGAAATTCAGAGTTGAGCAAACTCAAAAACAAAACTTAAAATATTTAGTTTAATTGTCCAACTTAAAATCTTATCAAAGTTTGTTGCCTTGAAATTTTGAGTTCACCCAACTTTTCTTTTTTTGCAGTGAGGGCCCCCTTTGAAAATGTCAGTTTTTCCCTTTTTTATATATGACAGCAGTATGTTTCCTGAGGCAAACTGAGTGTGCTGCAGCCAATAATTTCAGCCAGAAAAAATAAAATAATATTTATTTGTTTCAGCAGGTCTGCAGCATAATAAGGCAGAGGGAACTACACAGTGGTGGGAAGTACATTTACTCAAGTACTGTACTTAAGTACAATTTTGAGGTACTTGTACTTTACTTGAGTGTTTCTATTTTCTGTAAATGTATACTTCTACTCCACTACATTTTGAGACAAATATTGTACTTTTTACTCCACTACATTTAGCTGACAGCTTTAGTTACTTTTCAGGTCAAGATTCAACATAAAACGTATGATCAATTTAAGGTGATTAGACTTTTTTTTATTTTATTAAATCTTATAACAGTATATTAAGTACTTAAATGACTCATATCTTTACAAAATTTAAACCCTGCTTACATAAAATCATCAATACAAATTATGTAATAAGGTATTTAGAATATACAAAACAATCTGAGTGGGTCCATTCGGCATAACAAGTACTTTTACTTTTGATACTTTAAGTACATTTTGATGCTGATACTTTTGTACTTTTACTTAAGTAAGTTTTGAATGCAGGACTTGTACTTGTAGTGGAGTAATTTCATAGTGTTGTATTAGTACTTTTACTTAAGTAAAGGATCAGAATACTTCTTCCACCACTGGAACTACATTTAGCCTGATAAGTGAAACTATAAGCCTGATCTGGTCCAGAGTTAGATTTTTGCCCTCTCTGTCCCAGTAATCCTGAGTGTGGGAGCAGACTACATCACCTGGGGCGGAGATAACGAGATGAAAAACTAATCCCTGCTGTCTGCCTGAAACAATTAAAAACCAAACAACTGCAGACTGTGCAGAGAGAAGACAGTCCAGTGAAGGACACGTGTCTCCTGTGGATGAATCACATTTGTATCAAGGTCATTATAGTTAATATAGTTAACTTAACCCTTTTTATTTATTTTTTCTTAGGTTATCAAGTTTACGGATATACTGTGTGTTTTATGTGGTAATTATGTTTGATGTATGCTTGTGTCTTGTTTTAGTTTTGATGTGTTAAGGTTCTTGTTTATTATTGTGGTTTTATTTATTTATTTGGGTTGGTTTTGTGATTTTGTTGTTGTTGTGTTTTTTGTTTTGTTCTTGTTTTTCTCTGTTTGTTCATTGGTGATTTGTGTTGTGTTTTGTCTAAATTAATAATAAAAAAAATAAAATAAAAAAAAGGTCATTATAGTTAACGAAACCGAATGAAAAAATAGAATTGAAAAAAAGATTTTCATTAACTGAAATAAGAATAAAAACGATAACTAACTGAAACTGTATTGTGTGGTTACAAAACGAATTAAAACTAACTAAAGTTATAGGAAAATGTCCTTCGCTTCTGTCTTTGTCAACTTTTTTCATAACACACATTTATTGTGACCTTTTTGAATCTCAAAAACTAACACTAATAAAAACTAAACTAAAACTAAGCGCTTTCAAAATAATAAAAAACTAGCAACTCACTCTAAAAACTAATTAAAACTAACTGAATTTGAAAACAAAAATTCACAATGAAAAATAAAACTAATGAAAAACTATTAGAACCTTGGTTTGTATATGTCACTCAATTCCAGTTATTCTGAACAGAAACATTTTTAAAGTTGCTAAATAACACAAATACACTGTTTAAAGTTCTTCTTTCTTCTCATGAATATGACCTGTTTTGGTATTTAATAAAAATGAGTTTAAAACCAAAGAAAAGACATAAATAAAAAAGGCTCCACTGCTGTGTTTGCCAGCAGAGGGCGCTGGAGGCTCAGCAACTTCCACTCCCTCAAACTCTTTATTTATTTATAACTTAACAACTTGTAAACAATAAATAAATCCTTCAGTAAATATCCTCCTCTAACTGCTGAGGCCTGTGTACTGCAGCTCGTGTACTTTTTGGACTGTAAAAAGTACACGGATAATTCGCTTTGGTGGAGAAATATTTCTGTTAATAATCTGCACATTTACTGTGACCAATGGGAAACACGGGATCAGTTATTAAAACAGCATTATTCATTGTTGGTGTCTGACCTGAAAACAGAATAAAGAGTAATTTAATCATCTGTTCTTTTTTTGCTTTTACTGGCAGAAGAAGAAAAGGTTAAAGGCGGTTTTAGTGAAGTGATACAGTTTGTTCTGTTCTGTCCTCTTCACTTAATTTATTTATTTCAGTCTGCCTGACAACAAAACTCTTGAGGTTTGTGACGTATTCCGTTCAATTTTTAACACTGTAAATACAGCGAATTGCCTCTGTTTCTCTGCATTTTTTGTCTGCATTGTTGAATATAATTCTACGTTTATTTTTGGAACACTAATATTTAAATTAGCTATGCACTTTTTGGCCCTTTAGATCCCTTTAGATCAGTCTCTCTTTTGGTCTTTTTTGTTCGAGTGATTCTAGTCAGCAAACTTGTGTCGTAAATCACTTGTTTCGACCTTCATGAATATGTGAACATTTGTGAGATTTCTTCATTAGTGTACTTTTCTAATTCCATTTAAGAAAAGCTGTTCAAATTCCTTCTGTCAGAAATCTGCAAATGAATGTGTTAGGAACAGAATGAATGATGATGAATGCCTGTAAAAAATCCAACATGGTCTCACAGGAATCCGTGAAATAGCCACGGATTTGCTTAACTCTTAATCCGTGGAATAGCCACGGAATCACTCAAATTTCCGTGAAACTGACACGGATTTCGCTGCAATGCAAGTTAATGACTGAATGTCATATCCCGTGGCTATTCCAACATACAAAGTGATTATGTACATTCACTGAGTGAATATTTAGAAAATAAAACATATATTTCTCGCTAGAAATGTGATCAAAATCCATTTTTTATGCAGAAACTAAGTCAAAATATTGATTTTTTCACGAAAAATGAGAGAACTGTCCGCCATGTTTTTTGTTCTGACAGAAATCACACATTCACTTATCAGACTGTCTCTGCTGCCCCTTCACCTGACACCATAAACTACAACAATAACAATAACAATAACTAGAATAATAATAATAAATGATGTCCACATTTCGACTTCAGGACAAAGATTCAGATAAAAGTCAGTGCAGATGAATGTTTGGAACCTGAAGTCTCCTTCATGTTCATATCAGCCATGTTTATATAATAACCTGTTATCTAACCGCCCTCTCTGCCACGGAGAGAGAGAGAGAGAGAGAAAGAGAGAGAGAGAGAGAGAAAGAGAGAGAGAGAGGCAGGCACATAGCAACAGCTCTTGGCAACAGTTGCCATGGTGACCCCAGAAGCATCTGCAACCCTGAAGGACAGAGAGCTGCAGCAGAGAGGGACCGCACTCTGAAACACAACACATACTGTATCATATCTACATTAGTGCTCAGAGCAAACTGTCAACTGTAGGGACGCTTTATTCAGTTATTTATTTATTTATTTATTTATTTATTTATTACTGACACGACTGTCACTGCATCCCAAAATCAATGACGTTTGAGCAGACTGTTACACAACTTCCCTGTTACTGTATGCGACTGATCTCTGAGGCTCATTTGCATATAAAGAGGCCAATTTTGCACCAAATGTGTATTACATATCACTTAACTTTAATACTTTAATACATGCAAACAGCACATGAGCACCAATTCATTATGTCCTTGGCAGCACATTGAGAATTACACGGTTTCCTGTGTCTTGTTTGTGCTGGTTTAGTGGCTGTAAGCTGTGCAGCCCCTCAGTGTCTATGCCCCGGGGCCTGTTGTCTCCTAATCCATCCATGTAACAGGCCCCCATACTACCACACTTATATACAAAATATACAAATATAGCCACTAATATATATGACAGAATAAAATAAACTTTAACAAACCTTGTTCCTGTCAGTCAGCCACTATAGAAGCCTTTTCATACTTTATATCAACTTTATATGAATTACTACGCACTCGTTATTATTTACCGTTCGTTTTTTCATTTAACCGTTCTACCGGTTATTTCCTGTCACTACCTTTCAAAATGAAAGCACCCGTTTCACACTGGACGGCACCTTTTCAAAAATAAAAGCACCTCAACATTGTTAAACACCTTGAAAATGTACAAACATGAAAAACAAGCTATATAATACAAAAACACAAATAGGAAGCTTACTAAAGGACATTTACAGTTGTGTTTAAAATAAATGGAATAGTGATATAGTGATTGGAGTATTTACTACTTTTTACTGCTATATTTGATTTATTACCACATTAACAGTCTTATCATAACATGTATTCCTATCAGTAGCAAAACCAGATAATTTACTGTATTTTATAAAGCGATTAAATTAATATTGAGCAGAATTTAGTTCAGAGTTTTGGTCCGGCCCCTGCAACCTTCGTGGTATTGGTCATGTGGCCCCTTGGGGAAATTAATTGCCCACCCCTGCTCTAGATGGAGGACGTTACATCTCAATCCATCCATCAGTCTCTGAGGTGTTTCAGGTGTTGGGGAGCTCACCTGTAGTTCAGCGATGGTGACCTTGTGGTAGATCTTCTCCTCGTCTCGGCGCTGGTCCTGTGGGACGGTGATGTTGGCGAGCACCGTCTCAAACTCCAGAATCTGCTGCATCTGAAGCTGCGTGGTGCTTCTCTCGCCCCCCAGCAGCATCCCCAGCTCCACCATGTACTCCAGGTACGCCACCAGCACCTGCAATTCAGACAGATCTCTGATTCTTTAACCCAGGGGTGTCAAACTCAAAGACACAGTGGGCCAAAATTTAAAACTTGGACAAAGTTGCGGGCCAACATTGATATTTATTGAAAAAATTGACCTAAACAAGTTCAAACGAAATGGAATAAGCAAAGCTTGATATAACTTAATATAACTCCGCAAATCATTAATTCCAGCTGCCATAAGACTGTACAACACTAACACAACCTGAACATTTTTGCATAAATCTGCACATTTCTCCACTTAAATTTGCACTAAGTTGTATATAGTATATTATTACTATTATTATTATTGTATATTTGTATATTGTTAATATGTCTTTTCTTAGATTGTTTATTTTTTATCTTTATCTTAATTGTGTGAAACTTTGCGGCTGTAACAAAGAAATTTCCCCACTGTGGGATTAATAAAGTCAAATCTGAATCTGAACTTAATATTGCAAACATGCAAAATCGAATATCAAATAAAACAAACAAACACATCAATGGCATTCATTTCTTAAATAAAATTTAAATAATTTGTATGTCCCTTTATTTTATATGCGGCCTTCTTTAAATTTAAATTTAACAGTAATCTTTTTCCACAGGCTAAAAATAAATGTAAGAATAAAATAACAATAATAAACCAAATGACTAATAATAATATCCTTCAATGAATGTGCAGCCATTCAAGCCTTGGACTAGCAAGAAAAAGTGCATAAAGACAACTTTAATTGTTGCTCAGTTTGCTCCACACTGATCTACTGTGTTCAAGCCAAAACACCAGCAGAGCATTCTGGGATTTGTAGTATTATTTGCGCTGTATAATACCGGCGGGCCAGCTCTGGTTGTCATTTGGTATTTCCTCGCGGGCCAAATATAATTATACTGCGGGCCAACTTTGGCCCACGGGCCAGAGTTTGACACCTCTGCTTTAATCAAACATCTGTGTGTTATACAGTCAACACTCTCTCAGATCATCTAAATAAACTCTGACAAACTTAAATTACATATTGCAAGAATCCTTTTCCTGGAGACTTAATTTAAATGTACTTAAAGGAAAAATGAAGGAAGAACTTAAAAAGGAAATTCAGTTATACCTGTCAGAAAATGATAATGGGGAAGTCTCCCCATGTATGCTATGGGATGCAGGCAAGGCTGTCTTGAGAGGGAAAATCATTGCGAAATTGGCTTTACAAAAGAGGCTCAGACAGGAAAAATTAGATAAACTAGAAAAAGAGAAAATTTAGAAAAAAGACATAAAAAAGATGCCCAATTGGACATTACTTGTAAAATTAAGGAAATTAAAAAACAGATAAAAGAAATTTACGAGGTTGACATTCAGAAGAGGCTAACCTTTTTGAAACAGAGGTATTATGAAGTAGGTAGTAAATCAGCTAAAATTCTGGCTTATAAATTAAGAAAACAACAAGCAGAGAGGGTAGTATATAAAATCAAAGAAAAAAGCCAAACTTTGCAGCATTTTTTCAACAACTTCCTGACACGAGACACAAGAATCCTCACCTTCTCATTGGCAGTCTTGTTGAGGTAATAGTCCCTGGACGGTAGGAAGAGTCCTGATTGGTCCACCTGGGCACAAGATGATCAGATCTCTAACAAACTGTTGGACTGACATGATCACACAGAGATCTACAGCTGAGTCAGCTTAAAAAAGCATCTGGTGCAGAACAATCAGCTTGGAGAACCTTGAGCTTTCTCTCTTTTTTTACAGTCGGTCCAAATTTTTTGTAAAAATGGTGATTGTTTGTGCTGCATTGGCCCTTTGTGTGGCTGTACACTTTAATTCCTACTACATTTAACTACAATAATAAAATTGGGAATTCTTAGATTCAAAATCACATTTTATGTTGGACTAAAGGACTAAAAAAAGACACAAAATGACCAAAAAAGACACCAAAAGACACAAAATGACTTACAAAGACATGAAAAGAATTCAAAAATGGACAAAATAGCCCAAGACTCCATAGAGTTAAGTTGTTAACCCATTTCTTGTTCCCTGAAAAAGGCCTACTTGTATAATTCTGAAATGTACATTATTTTTCAGTTTTGGTTTTGACAGTCGCTCCAAATTTCTTTTTCTCAGAAGCTGTTCTTTGTGTTGTCTGGACAGGTTTGTAAAAATGGTGATTGTTTGTGCTGCATTGGCCCTTTGTGTGGCTGTACACTTTAATTCCTACTACATTTAACTACAATAATAAAATTGGGAATTCTTAGAGCTATAAAAACGGGTTCTCCATTCCAAAAATGCCCATTGAGAACCAAACATCAAACAAAATACAGTCATGGACAAAATGATTAGACCACCCTTGTTTTCTTCAATTTCTTGTTCATTTTGAAGCCTGGTACAACTAAAGGTACATTTGTTTGGACAAATATAATGATAAAAACATTATAATAACATCTTTATAATAGCCAAAATCATTATCAAGAAAACCATGATGGAAAATGTCTAGATATCAGCTCTTAAATTAAACTCTTAGGGGCTATTTTTGTTGTTATCATTATATTTGTCCAAACAAATGCACCTTTTGTTGAACTAGACATTAAAATGAACAATAAATAATTTTTTCCATGACTAGTTTGAATGTGTGGCACAGGTTGGAGCACACGCTGACTGTCTAGTCCCTAAAGATAGTCAGTCCACACAATAATCACATGCCCATCATGTGTCATGGAATTATACATGTATTTATACATTTCTACTTTTTCTGAGCACTTCACATCCCTGTTCCAGCTGTTAAGCCGACATTTACACTACCTGTCAAAAGTTTTAGAACACCCCAATTTTTCCAGTTTTTTATTGAAATTCAAGCAGTTCAAGTCAAATGAACAGCTTGAAAGGGTCCAAAGGTAAGTGGTGAACTGCCAGAGGTAAATAAAAAAAGGTAAGCTTAACCAAAACTGAAAAATAATGTACATTTCAGAATTATACAAGTAGGCCTTTTTCAGGGAACAAGAAATGGGTTAACAACTTAACTCTATGGAGTCTTGGGCTATTTTGTCCATTTTTGAATTCTTTTTATGTCTTTGTAAGTCATTTTGTGTCTTTTTTGGTCATTTTGTGTCTTTTGGTGTCTTTTTTTGTCACTTTGTGTCTTTTTTTGGTCATTTTGTGTCTTTTTTTAGTCCTTTAGTCCAACATAAAATGTGATTTTTAATCTTTTTTTAACTTTCAAAACACTATCATGCTCAATAAAGAATTTTAAATGTTGCAAATGTGCATTAATTTCAGAGTACACTGAGACATTAAACTGCATCATTTTCAATTAAATTCTGGAAAAGTTGGTGTGTTCTAAAACTTTTGACCAGTAGTTTACACTTGGTGTAGTTTCCAGTGATGTAGACTCACTTAACTGTGGTGCAATATTCCAAATGTCTTAAGTTGATTTGAACATGATGCTTTAATGGTAAAGGTTAGGATGGTTGACTAAAAGAAAAACATTTTTTGGTGTCATTTGGCCAACATGACTATAATTTCTGCAGCTTCTATTTGTTCTGTTTTCAGGCTTTTGAAAATCTAGCTTTATGACAGGTCCTTTCAGTGTTTTTTTCTTTTTTATGATTTTTGTCATTATAACTGTGTTATTCTGCACAAAGACACTTTATAGTTATTCAAACTTCTAGCCGTGCTGGTTCCATTCCAACGTTTCTGTTAGAAAACAACCAAAACAAAGCTTAAAATTGTGATATTTCTGTCAAAATCACTTTATTCTATATGTTTCCTTTAAAACGTTGCATTGGGACAAACCAGATCCTGTTAAAAACATTAAATTCTGCTCCTTCGGCGACACTGTGATATCAGAGGCTAGAAAAATGGAAATAGCTCAATATGAACATTTTCCCCATTTTTTCCCCAACATTCTTGACACTTGTGGGCACTTGCAAAAAATGTATATGGATAAATTCTATTTCATTCCAATTAGAAATAAAAAAACATATTTATCAGAGAAATTCAGTCAACATGTTTTTTTTCTTTTTTTATGATTTGTGTCGTTATAACTGTGTTATTTTACAAAAAGACACTTTTGAGTTGTTCACTCTTCTAGCCATGATTCTGCTGATTCCTTAGAGCTGCAGGACTTAATATATTGGAGTGAAATACAAGGCCACAGTGAGTAAAATGTAAAAAAGAGCAACAAAAAAACCCCTGTGGCGAGCAACAACACTTTGTTTTCATTTGCAGAGAAAGGGACTGTTAACTGCTCTACAAATGCAGAGGTGCATGCTCGTCCCTTTAGAAGCTGAAAGCCTGATCCAATGGTGGAAAATCCTGCAGAAAAAGTTGCTATGACAGCATTGGCAACAACTGCCGACACCTCAAAGCAACCCAGAATAAGGCAGACGGGCATCTCACAAAGAGTCTAAATGAGACTGACAGGAAACACAATAAAACACAATGTGTCGTTTCAGAGGTGGACAGAAAATGCTGCTTATATTTTAGCCTCATAGGCTCGTAGAGTGCTACTGAGGCTACGTTTACACGAGGACGGTCTGAACAGAAGACGCAAAAGTGGCGTCGCGTCTTCACTTTTTATTCCTCGTTTAGACGAGCGTTTTCAGGAGGAAATCTGCTGCATACGGTGACGCAAAAGTGTGTGAAATGTGATTGTATGCAGCCAGGCGGCATCACTTAAAGCCATAAGAGCATCTTTGGGCATGCAGAAGTTTTCACGCCACACATTTTCATCAGCTACTCCTTCCACAAAGTTCTCCTCCATCACTAGATCTCCCAGGTCTCGTTCACAGCCGTCTGGCTCCTCCCACCAATCGCTGCATCCAGAATGTGATGGAGGTAATTCCAGATCCTTCTCTGTTCACTAATACTATCTGTACATATCCTGGACATTTGGTGGAAAGACTCCTGTAAGTTTATTAGAGCTGCCAGAGCAGCCTGAAGGTCCCACCATGGAAATAATCCCACGTTTGTTTATTTCCTGTCCTGGAGCATGTATGTGACGTAAACACATACGTGACGTGAGCAGATCAGATCAGAGTTTTGTGTCTTGTCAGTGTAGACGACACGCTACGGAGGAGCGGATTTAACTTTTCCACTTTGGAGGGTGGTTTCAGATTTTTGCGTCTTTAAGCCCAAAAAAACGCCGTCACCGTCTAAACGAAAGGCACTTCAGATAAAATATTTTGTCGTTTTTACCCGCAAGCGTCCTCGTGTAAACGGGGCCTGAGTTCATTTTCCGCCTTTTGCAGAAAGCTGCCTTCCTGTAGAGTGATTCTGGTTAAGAAGCCGGTTCTGGTTTTACCTGGATGACGTTGCTGTTGGAGTTTTTAGGATCGGCACTGACTCCGACGCTGAAGAAAGGCTGAGCTCTGTACGGACCAGAAACCACCTTCAGAACCTCCATGAAGTTGTCCTTCTCCCAGGGTCCCGTCATGTTCCAGCCCCCGATCTACACAATGAGACAGAGTCAAGGTGGTGGTCAAGGGACGAACATCAACATCATGATTATTTACACGTTGGTTTTGATTAGCTAGTGATTCATATTCAACATTTAAAATTAAATTATTAAAATCACGACTGAATTAGTACATTACAAGTTCATGTTCATCTCTTCTTTTATTCATAAGTTTAGACCTGATTTGTATGCTGATGTTGATAAACTTCATCTTAAATTATCTTAATGAGTCATACAGTATGTATCACCAGCTTTACAGGAGCATCTCAATACATTAGAATAAGATGGAAAAGTCTATTTCCAGTAGTTCAAGTCAAATAGCCCCAACCAAGTATTGAGTCATACAGATGACATACTTTTCAGAGGCCAACATTTCCATATTAAACATACATAAAAATTAATAAATGAAGACATGAAATGTTTCATTCTGTGTAATGGATCTATAAAATTTGTTATTTCCATTTTTTTAATTTAACTGCTGACATAAATAAACTTTTCTATGATATTCTAGTTTATTGAGATGAATCTGTGTACCTCAGAAATATAGAATCTCTGAGTTCATCGTCTTTGTTTAGTTTTTTTGCATATGACCTACATTCCTACATTCGTTTTATTCATCCAAACTTTATTCTAGAGGCTGTATAATTAACTATAATTTGAGTTTACTGGTGCACAGATTTACCAAACACATTTGAAAACGGTGCACTTATGAAAAAAAAACACACAGTTTATACTCCATCACTCTAAAACACACCAATAATGTGTTATTATACATTTCAAATCATGTTTTGTTTCTGATATGTGCCCATCTGTGAGTGAGACACAATAAAACAGGTTTTACAGGGAGTTTTACCCCTGATGCTGTTGTAGCTGAGTCACCATGGTGACAAGGTTGATGAGTGGTTACCTTGGCGATGAGGTCTATGAGAGGCTGAGCTCCCAGCTCCTCGATCCTCTGGGTGTTGAGACAGGACAGGTAGTAGGACTGAGTCTTCCTCTCCGCCTCGCTGCTGCCGTTAAAAGTCCCGTTCTCTACAAATTAAAACATTAAGAGATAATTATTGTTAGTTATTGCTGAGCTGCTGTGACAACTAAATTTCCCCTCTGCAGGATAAATAAAGTCTGATCTTATCTTATTTCCTTTTTTCTAGCCTCTACTTGCAACCATTCCTGTCCTCTCCCCTCTGCTCCGTGTAAGCAGCCTGCAGTAACGTGACTGTTCATCTCAGCAGAATCAATTATGGCTTCACAGTGTCGCTGAAAATTTAAAGTTTTTTATCAGGATTTGGTTTGTGCAAACGCGACGTTTTAAAGGAAACAGAGATGGATAAACCAAAGGAAAGGAAGGCACATACCCATTACAAAAAAACTAAAACTAACACTAAAACTAATAAAAACTAAACTAAAACTAGAAAACTCACTCTAAAAACTAACTAAAACTAACTGAATTTGAAAACAAACATTCACAACAAAATTAAAACTAAAACTAATTAAAAATCCAAAACTATTATAACCTTGTACCTTATTAAGAAATGTCATATTTTGTGTTAAAGATACTTAAAATGTTTCAGTCATGTCTGGTGTCGCTGAGAATTTAAAGTTTTTGTGCAAACGCGATGTTTTAAAGGAAACGT
Organism: Centropristis striata; assembly: GCF_030273125.1. Classification (NCBI taxonomy): domain Eukaryota; kingdom Metazoa; phylum Chordata; class Actinopteri; order Perciformes; family Serranidae; genus Centropristis; species Centropristis striata. The sequence continues at coordinate 2,610,837 of NC_081520.1, read as the reverse complement.
ATAGAATAAAGTGATTTTTGACAGAAATATCACAATAAGTTTTGTTTTGGTTATGTTTTCTAACAGGAACGTTCGCAACCGATGAAATTTCAAGAACAGTCGGAAAGTTCAAATTCAGACGATAACGCCTGTTTTTTCAGTTTCTTTCTTTGATAAACGGTGAATTTGCTACATTTGAATAATCATGATACTGTGCGTAACTTGTAACTTTCCACAGTTTCGGTCCTGTGTGTTGTCTCACCCAGCAGGTGTTTGAGCAGCGCCTGGTTCTGCTCCCAGATGCTGTTGAATGTGGACCAGCGCGACCGTCCGTCAGGCAGCGGGTTCTTCCTCATCCAGCCTCCACAGGCGAACTGGTAGAAGTCGTTGCAGGGGTCAGAGTTGCGGTCCATGGCCTCCACCATCTGACTCGCCACCGTGACGCAAGCCTCCGACAGGCACAGGCCACGCCCACTGTCTGCAGAGCATCATGGGAGAGAGGAGAAAAGTGAAGAAGAGGAAAGGATGCGGTATATGAGGGTGTGCCATATCGTAATGTTCATGATTGTACCAGTATATTTTTTTATGAGTAAAAAAATGCATATCATGATATTGGCAACATTTCTACTTGACATAGTGGTGTAAGGGTTTCTCTTAATTACATAGACCAGGGGTGTCAAACTCAAATACACAATGGGCCAAAATGTAAAACTTGAATAAAATTGCGGGCCAACATTGAACCAATAAACCTTTTAATATCTACCAAACATGTTTTGCTTTAACATTAAATATGGAACCAGCAACGCTTATAAACATACAATATATAACTAAATAGTGCAGATATGCAAAATCAAATTTCAAATAAAAAACACATCAATGTCATTAATTTATTAAATAAAAATTAAATAAAAATCGTATGCCTCTTTTCTATTTGCATCCTTCTGATTTAAATATCAAAATAAACTTTTTCAACAGGTTAATAAATTCTGCCTTTCTTTTCTCCATTTTTGGGAAGGGGTAGCTGGGAGACAGCTCTAGCTTGAGGTTGCTATGACGACTGTCACAGAGGAGCGTTTCTGGGTCCTGTCCTGATTGACGCGCCAAAACAACAGCAGGGCATTGTGGGATTTGTAGTATTAGCTGTAAATGCGCCGTATAATACCGGCGGGTCAGCTTTTATAGTACAATAATAAGATAATAATTTGGTATTGCCTCGCGGGCCAAATAAAATTACACTGCGGGCCAAATTTGGCCCGCGGGCCAGAGTTTGACACCCCTGCTGTAGCTTAACAATGCAGTTTTCAAAATAATTCAAAATAAGAGCACAGTGTGTTAACACCACAGAATTTACAAGAAGACTGTCAAAATAAGATGTCTTAAATAAAACATACAAGAACCCTTATTCTCCTTTACAATAATTAATTGAAATAGGCAATGATTAAGATCAGTGTATATGATGGAATAGTGGCATTAGAATGTGTGAGAGGCACCAAATTTGGGCTTTTATGAAAAAGCTCAAATTGTGGCATGCCCCCGGACCCCCTAGCTGCTATTTTCCATCACGGTTTGGCTACTCCATGTCCTAGTGGAAAGCCCTGTTGACTGTGAAAAATATTATGTGAGATGTTTGCTCACATTTAGCTCTCAATGTGGACAGGATTGATGCATTTTACTTAAAACTGTACAACATTTTCTACCAGGGGGCATGGCCCCAGGCCCCTTAGATGATTATTTTTTATTATTTGCTGATACTCAAGAGTCAAGAGTAATTTTTTTGTATTTGGCCACTGTTGAGATGTGTACTACACTACATTTTAGATTTATGATTCATTTTTATTTTGTTGTGCATTTTTTTTTTTTATTTACACAGGCTAAAAAAAATCCATCCATTTTCTTCCACTTATCCGGGGCCGGGTCGCGGGGGCAGCAGGATAAGCAGGGCATTCCAGACGTCCAGAAATCATATTTTTCTATATATTTTTCAGTATTTTGTTATATCGTTTAGAATATCGTTGCAAAAATACCCTGAAATATGGTGATATGCTTTTAGGGCCATATTGCTCACCCCTAGGGAAGGAAAGAAAGAAGAAGGAGGACATCAGGAAGGCAGGGAGGGATGGGTGGAGATGAGAAAGGAAAGGGATGGGGAGGCAGGGGAGGAAAAGGAGAGTTGAGGCTGGATGGAGAAGCATAGGCGGTGGTGAGAAAGAAAAGGACAGAAGGTCAAGTAGGAAAGGAGGGGGGAAGGGAAGGCAAGAGCAGGAAATGAAAGAAAACAAGAGGTTGCAAAGTAATGGAGGAGGGGTGGAGAAGTGGTGCAGGAGTGGAAAATAACGAAAGGAGAGCAGAGGCAACAGGTAGGGAAGGTAAGAGGAAATAGAGAGGGAAGTGAGGAAGTGAAGGAATTGAGGAGGTGGGGAAATATAAGAAAGAAAGCTGGGAAGGAAAAGAAGAGGTGGTATGAAGAAGAGTGATAAAGGGAAGATACGTAGGAGGTAGACAAGAATTGGTGCAGTTGGAAAAGAAACAGAAAGCTGAGTAATTGAAAGGAGGAGGCAGAGAAGGAAAGACGAGGTGAGGAAGTGAAGGAAGCCGACAAAAGAAAAAAGGGAGAGGGTGACAATGAAAAGTGAAGGGAAAGAACAGTCTCACTGCCAGCTCCTTCAGAAGCAAAGGGTCGACTTCAATACATGGTAAATGTTGTGAATTCTCACAAAACTACTTGCTCATCCTGTCCCGACTAAAGATACTGACATCATATAAAACTAGAAGATCTAAGGAATCTATAGAGCCCAAACATGTCAGGAAGTTTGGGCTCTATAGATTGCTGCAAAGTAAGGCTATTTGGCGATTTTGACATTAAAAAATACACAGATCAATTAAAAATTCCATGTGATCAACCAAATTCTTAATGACCATTAACCGATCATCATTAATTATTCCCATCCCTAAAAGGAATAGAGGAAAGGTGAAGGGGTTGTTAACTTACCGGAGCTGAATCCTAGTCCCAGGACCAGCAGACAGGCTAGAAGAGCCAACAGGGCAGCGAGCAGCAGGACCGACAGCAGAACCTCCAGCTGGGTCCTCCTGCCAAAGATGTCCACACCTCCTTTCCTGAAGCCCACCTGATTGAGACCGACACACAAAGACACAGAGAAAGATACTGAATATAAACAGCTGGACCAGGACTTTCTATTGATTTGTCTTGAACTTTAACCCAGGTTCAGGACTGGCCACTCCTCATGGATCTCAAGGTGTCCACCCTGGGTCCACAGGGATACAGTCATGGAAAAATGTATTAGCCCACCATTGTTTTCTCCTTTTTTTCTTGGTCATTTAATGCCTGTTTGGACAAATATAATGATAACGACAAAAATAGCTCATAAGAGTTTAATTTAAGAGCTGATATCTAGCCATTTTTCATGGTTTTCTTGATAATGATTTTGGTTATTATTCTTTTAGGCTACGTTTACACGAGGACGGTCTGAACAGAAGACGCAAAAGTGGCGTCGCGTCTTCACTTTTTATTCCTCGTTTAGACGAGCGTTTTCGGGAGGAAATCTGCTGCATACGGTGACGCAAAAGTGTGTGAAATTGGATTGTATGCAGCCAGGCGGCATCACTTAAAGCCATAAGAGCATCTTTGGGCATGCAGAAGTTTTCACGCCACACATTTCCATCAGCTACTCCTTCCACAAAGTTCTCCACCATCACTAGATCTCCCAGGTCTCGTTCACAGCCGTCTGGCTCCTCCCACCAATCGCTGCATCCAGAATGTGATGGAGGTAATTCCAGATCCTTCTCTGTTCACTAATACTATCTGTACATATCCTGGACATTTGGTGGAAAGACTCCTGGAAGTTTATTAGAGCTGCCAGAGCAGCTTGAAGGTCCGACGCATGGAAATAATCCCACGTTTGTTTATTTTCACACATACGTGACGTGAGCAGATCAGATCAGAGTTTTGTGTCTTGTCAGTGTAGACGACACGCTACGGAGGAGAGGATTGAACTTTTACACTTTGGAAGGTGGTTTCAGATTTTTGCGTCTTTAAGCCCCCAAAACGCCGTCACCGTCTAAACGAAAGGCACTTCACATAAAATATTTTGTCGTTTTTACCCGCAAGCGTCCTGGTGTAAACGGGGCCTTAGTCACTACCCAGAGACCAGGACCACAGCTGAGAACTGGAGCAGAGATCCACTGGTGAATCTTGAGCTTCTTGAACTCCTTCGGTTGTACAATGACCTTAGACTTGGAAGTGCTGACCCTTAATGTTATAAAAATTTGTATTAATCTGGGGTTTTTCCAACGTTTTAATCATACTAAGCAAATGTGATCCTGTCTGCTGTATGTAGAGGCACTGGCTTTGGGTTACATCAGACCAGTGCTTCTGCTAAAGGCTGGCAGGCTAGATGAGGTTAACTAAACTACGCACAAAAAGTAAGGCAATTTGTGTTGGGTAGATTATTTTGTTGTTGTAACAATGCTTTTTGGCAATACATTTTATACCGTTGGAAAGCCTGAAGCCTCCCCTCTGAAAAGGTACCATAAGTGTGAGGAACATCCTTTTGTGGGATTAGCAACAGAGCTGAGTATGAAGGTTGCGCCAAAGAAAAATGTGCCAAATCTTCTCTGCCAATAAAAGAATGCTACTTTGCCATTGACTCTTGTTTGGTGGATTGGATGATTGAAGTTTGAAGAAACAAGACATATTGGCAATTTAACAATTTAGTGATTTAAGGAACATGAGCCTCAGTAGCGTGTGGAATAACCATACACAGCCACAACAGCCTGGCACCTCCTCCTCAGGCTGGTCAACAGCCTGGCACCTCCTCCTCATGCTGGTCACACGCTGCTGTGGGATGGCCTCCCATTCTTCAACCAGCATCTGTCGTAAGTCAGCCAACCTGGTTGTGTTGGTCACTCTGGCAGGAACAGCGCGCCCAGAATGTGGAGATATGGGATTGCCACTGGTTGCAGAATCTCATCTCGATATCTCTCTGCATTGAGATTGCCTCCAATGATGACGAGCCTCGTTTTTCCAGTGAGGGAGGTACCGCCCCACACCATCACACTGCCTCCACCAGTGTGATGGTAGAACAGACACCAACTGTACTGACTGTACTGACTACATACTGTAGCAGGGCCCATTCTCACAGATGATGCCAATCAAATTTCTGATTGGCATCATCTGTGAGTACCAAAAGCTCAAAATAAGAGTCAATAGCAACAACAAAATAATGAGAAGATTTGACACATTTTTCTTGGGCACAGCCTACACACTCAGCTCTGCTGCTTATCCCACAAATGGATGTTCCTTACAAATGTGGTACCATTTAAAAGGGAAGACTTCAGGCTTTCCAACGGTATAAGATTTATTGCCAAAAAGCTTTGTTACAACAACAAAATAATCTACCCAACACAAATTGCCTTACATTTTGTGCGTAGTTTATATGTTAAGATAAAGGGAAGTACTCATGACTGGGGGAGTCAGACACGGGTCAGACGTATTTCTGCTGACCGTTACCTTTGACTTTGGGGAACTGAGAATAACAGCATCTGTGTCAGACAGGTCAGCTAGACGGTGGAAACCTCCCACTATAGGAGGCATATAAGCCAACAGTTTTGAGCCTTTTTCTCTGTAACCTTACTCGCTGTGTTGCATGATTTAAACGCTCCTCTTGTACAAGACTTTAATTAAATTCAACTTAAACTTTGATACTTTGAATCCAACTGTCTTTATTGAAGGGTCACTCTAAAAAAGTTCTTATAACACTTAACCTTACCTAAACTTCAGGGTTGGCTGGAGGTCATTGCCAGAAAAAAGCAAACAGAACTGCATCATCTGCAAAGAACACAGATATGCTCCACCAAGATGAACTGCCTTCAAGTATCTATTCTGCGATGAAGCCTCTGCAGATGATGCCCTCTGATGTCTCCAAACCCCCAAGAATCTGCCCCTAAATGGAAGTTGGAGACCTCATAATCATAATCATCCCCAGAGAGATGTCGACCCAGCAGCCGGTGTCCGAGACAAACAGCCCCAGATCTGACAACACATCTGCAACACCGACCTTTGGGCCTTTGGTTATCTGGAGCCAGGTACACTTTGATGATTTAACATGGTGTTTTGGACAATCCATGACTTGCAGAGTCAAGAAACTAAACTCCTCCTCTGTAGAGCCCCGGTGGTGGAATGAACTTCCAAACTCCATCCGATCTGTCGAGTCCCTCTCAAAGTTTAAGAAGAGACTGAAGACCAAGCTCTTTACTGGACACATTTACACTTAATCTACGTAGATGAGATCCATAAAAAATAAACAAATGAATAAATAAAATAAAATAAACTGTTCGCATTAACTGCTTGCCCTTCCTGAAAGCACCTGCGTCCTATTGGACTCAAACTTAACTCATGGCACTAACTCTTGTGTTGTTTCTTGACTTCATCTTTGCTTGTGGTGTATTACTCCTCAAATGTACGTTGCTCTGGATAAAAATGACAGGTAAGCAGTGGTGGGACGTCAGGGCCAGCAAGGCCTTCTCTGCTGGCCTAACATAACCAGTTAGGCAGTGCTATGCAGATCAACAGAGTCACACCCGGGACTGTTAACGGTATGTAAATAATCTGGCGCATTGGGGCAGCTGTGTGGTTGTACTCAAAGCAACAGAAAGTCACAGAAAGTCGTGATACGTCACGTTTTGACATGAAAACGTTTTTTCACAAAGAGACTTGTTTATTGTGTCGCTGTCGCCAAAGTATGGCCGTCTTGTTAGTGTATTTCTGATATTAAAGTGCGATTTTGCAATGTATTGTACAATCTTGTTAAAGCTTGCATATTCTTTGTGGACTCATTTAATAAAACTTTTTGGAAAGATAATTTTAAAGACCCTTTTATTTTTAAGTTTTGACAGTAGCGTATCAGATATGTTTTAATTGCTGATGCGGTATTGTTGATTTGTAAAATGCGCCGGATAATAGCCCATTTTGTAAACAACTGAGGTGATGCAATGCCTAGTAGTGCTTCAGTGTGTTTCTAACTACTCTCCAGTCCTGGTGTTATAAATGCTGGCATAATGAAAGGTATTTATTGACTAAGTTGGACATCACTGAAGGTCTAAGTGTGAAATGCACCGCCCGCCACTGCTGCTAAGTGATACTGTAGAATTGCAGAGAAGAGGCAGCTTTAGGTTCCTGGAAGAGTTTAATTTGGGTATTTGTGTAAAATTGAAACCTCCCTTGGTTAAAACAGAAAACAAATGAAAAGACTGATGACAAAAACCGTCAGTGAGGATCAGATCGTCCTGTTATCAAGATTTCCCTCATGGCCCGCTGTAGACACCGTCTCCAGGACTCAAACTACTGTTTATGTTGCGGATATGCGCAGACAAAGTAGTTCAGCTAAGATAAAGTCTGATCAAATACATGCAACTGCTGTGATGCAAGATAAGCGAGTTCCCTGTCTGAGAGTATTATAAAAGGTCTGTACAGTGTGCTGGAGTCTGATAAGTCTTGTAAGTCTACCCTAAACAACACGGATCAGGACTGGTTTCTATCTGAACTCTTCAACATTTCAGGTATCACTGAAGCTCCTCTGCTCCTCTGCTGGCCTTCTTTGTCTCCTCCAGGGAGCTGACATTGTTTGAGCCAAAGTTTCTCTCTGGCAGCTCTCCAGCCCTCCTGCTGCTCCTCTTTGTGGGTGGTGGACCCACACGATGTGGCACTCAGTTGTGTTTTTAGTCTGAGCCCCCCCAAGGCCTGGCTCTCTGTGACCGTCTTTGGGATCTAAAATCTCTCTGAGTCCAGGACTTCGTCTGGGAAGAGTTAGCCACGAGAGATTAAAGAAGATTTCCTGAGGACATGAGGAGTTATATTTGTAAAACTAATTTTGTCAGCTCAGTTGAGTCTCCGTCCTCTCCGAGACAAAATGTCACCCGTCATTGTGATTCTGTTCTTTCCGTACATTTTCTGTACTTTTTCTGTACATTTTTTGTTTTCCTTCTGTCTGTCTGTCTGTCTGTCTGTCTGTCTGTCTGTGTGTTGTGTTGTGTTCACTGACCTCCACTCTGTCAGGAGACGAGGCTGCCTCAGCTGGAGTGTCCGACCCTTCATCCTCCTCCAACGTAGCTCGCTTATAGCTGGACATCTGCAGAGAGAGACAGGAGCCTGAGTTTAAGAACTGACAACAAAACAAGTTATAGATCTGTCCAAATAAAGGGGTTAACTTAAACCTGCATGCACCAGGTGCTGCTTAAAAAAACTTAAACTGATAATAAACTTTTTTCCCCACAACTTGAGGGATTTGCCCAATGACTTCGCCCTTCAGACCTCCCGACGTTCAGTGGGGCAGTCCTGCATTCAAAACTTACTGAAGTAAAAGTACAAAAGTATCAGCATCAAAATGTTCAGAAATAGTATCAAAAGTACAAAAGTAAAAGTACTTGTTATGCAGAATGGACCCACTCAGATTGTTTTATATATTCCAAATATATTATTAGATTATTATTATTAGTGGTAGTAGTATTATTATTGATGCATTTATAAGCGGCGTTTACATTTTCTCAAGGTAGGGCTCATTTTAACTACTTAATAGACTGCAACATGCTAAATAAATATACAAGTCTATTCTGTTTTATATTTATTATATATTTTATTTATATATATATATATATATTTTTTTTTTTAATGTTAAATCTTGACTTGAAAAGTAGCTAAAGCTGTCAGCTACATGTTGTGGAGTAAAAAGTACAAGATTTACCTCAAAATGTAGTAATGGAAATGCTCAAGTAAAGTACTTGAGTATAGTAATTAAGTCAATGTAATTAGTTATATTCCACCACTATATATAGAGACAACTGCCGTCTTCACTTGGCCTGGTAAGGAAGTGTGCTTGACAATTACTGTCTTTTAATATCTTCATTTAAACTCAAATATGTACATGGATACATTAAGTCATCATATTAGCTATTTAACTCAGCTACTATTACAACCCACTAGGTCAGCTGCTCCCAGAGGTCGGGTAAAGTGGCGTTAAAAGCAGGTTGTGGCTAAAAAAAGCACAGCAACATAATGTCGGAGTGGTTCAAGACAAGGCTTTCACTTCACTTTATTGACTTGGCTCCTCCAGACTTGAGACCCTGTGAGTAACTATTTCTGAGACTCAAAAGCAGCCACTGTTTCTCAGCGATTAGATGCATTTGAACAGCTGTAACCAGCAAATCCAAGGCATGTGTTCAGGGTTGGTAGCCGCTGCCTCACAGATAATCAACATGCTTCCGATATAGTGAATTTTTTTTATCTGGAATGGAAACAAACCTTTTGCAGTATAACTCTGCAAGGAAAATTGTCAATCAATTCTAGAAATCTCTAGAACTGAGATAATAAAGAATAGATAACTTAATAAACATCAGTACTGTGTTCAGGAGTGTCAATTGTTAACAATTTTAGTACAAAATATATAAATATACAAAAAGCTCATATCCATTTCTGGTCATTTTTTGTCTTTTTTGGTCATTTTGTGTCTTTTTTGGTCCTTTTTTGTCTTTTTTTGGTCATTTTGTGTCTTTTTTTAGTCATTTTGTGTCTTTTTTGCCATTTTGTGTCTTTTTAGTCATTTTGTGTCTTTTTTGGTCATTTTGTGTCTTTTTTTAGTCATTTTGTGTCTTTTTTTGGTCATTTTGTGACTTTTGTAATTTTTTGTAATTTCTTTAATTAATATTTTTTTTTCTCTTAATAAAAAAATACTTTTAACTACTTTTTTTTTTAGATATTTTGACTTTGAAATGGGTCAATTTGACCTGAAACATAAGAGGAGGGTTAAAGAAAACATATGTTGTGGTTCAGACGATTAAACTTAATGTAATGTTGTAAGCTGGTTCCTAGCTTCTTCTTCTTCTTCTTGCTGTTCTCTCTGGATGACAAGTAAAAATGATGATGGTTAAACTGTTGTTTGTATTGATTGCTGTGCTTTGACTTATTTATTATTCATCAGCTGTAGTGAGTACGCCAAAACACCCCTCTGGGACAGTAGAGCTTTACTCTCCTGTAGATCTGATATCAGCTCTACAGACACATTCAGGCACTGCCATAAAGTAGGATAATTTTATCTTTAAGTCAAAATTGATTGAATTTAAACAGTTAAATCGCAATATATTGTTTCGCAATACTCACCATATCGCAAAATGTTTAAAATCGCAATAATATCGTATCGAGACTCAAGTATCAGGATAAAATCGTATTGTGCGGCCGATACGCTGATTCACACCTCTAGGTGACGCACACACACACACACACACACACAGTCTGGTTTTCATAAATCATAAGGACTCCAGTTTTAATCCTCACCGGTGGGGACCACCCTTTCTAGAGGTTGTAGAAAGCTGAAAAAAATTGAGTAAGCTTGCTATAGCTTAGTTAACCTATACACGCCTTCAAACCTCTGAAATTATGAAGTAAGGTTTAAGACATGTTTAAATAAGGCTTTACGGGGACATCCGGAAAAACCAGTAAAATACCTGCTTTATGGGGACCAGGAAGGGGCGGTACCGACCATATATGGTAGTGGTGTGTGTGAGAATCAGTGCGTGCAGTACCAGCTGCCTGTAGTTGGCGATACTGAGCAATCTGTGTGTGTGTGTCAAGATGGAAAATGGTGAATAATGGGCCAAAGCTAAAAATCACATAGGCACCTTTAGAATGACTCCAGCATTGATTTAAAATGAATTCCCTCATGGGGACCTCTATTTTGGTCCCCATGGTGTCTCAGGTCCCCACGGCGTGACTGTGTAAACAGATGAATGTCCCCACCAGTATAGGAATACAAGCACACACACACACACACACACACACACACACACACACGCATGCACAATCTTTTTATCTCTAACTCTGTTTTGGATTGAGTTTTTATTACTATTTTATTGTTTTACTGTTTTTAGTATTTTATTGTTTCATTGTTTTTATTTATACCTATTTGTGTGTGATTTATTCTATTTTAATAACTGTACAGCACTTTGGTCAACTGAGGTTGTTTTTAAATGTGCTCTATAAATAAACTTTGACTTGAATTGACTTCTGGCAGCAGCTTTATTTAAAAATAATGCTAATATACAGTAAATATCTGTATTTAAAATATGAATTATGTATTGTCACACATTAAACAGTTAAACATTAATTGTTTTAGGACAATAAGACGCAAAGAAGATTGAGGTGATTTTTTTTTCAGAATAAAACTGTGAGAAAACAAGGAAAAACAGACTTGGGACTCGCAAAAAAGATATCACCTTATTTACACATGCACACACACACACACACACACATATTTTCATATTGCTTCTTTATGTTTTGATCCATCTCGTCCACTTCTCGTCAGCTTGTCTTTATTTATGGATGTGCTCCAGTCTGCGTGTCGTGCTGGTAATGTGATCTGGTGTCTGGATGGAAACAGGCAGATGTGAGTGCGTCAGGAGGCTCAGCATGAGGAGATATTTAACTTTGATCAAATAAATCTGCACTTCCTCTGTTTACACTCAGCTCCTCTCTCTCTCTCCCTCTGTGGTTGGGCCTCTGTGTCTCTCGCCCTCTCTCTCTCTCTCCTCCTTACTCATTGTGTGGCAGAAACATAAACAGAGCAGCGCTCCACCCTCTGATCCTGGATCAGCCCCACCAACACATTGTATTAACTGGAGCAGCTGCAGCAGCACAGTTCAAGTCATTTCACCACGACAACGCCCCGCGTGAGCTGCGTTCAATTACCATGGAAACCGCTGCGGTGTGGGAGAGGCACTCACACACTAATGCTGCTGCTGCTTTAGCATGTTAGCATGTTAGCATACCTAACCTTATGAAGGACTCTTCTGGTGCTCAGATCCACTTAATTTCAAAGATATTTGTCTGATCAATGTAACAAATAATACAAGTGAAACTTGTTCAATTAAATATATGCATGTTATCCATTTTCACTTCTCAGTAGCAGCCCCCAGACTCTGGAACTGCCTCCCCCTCCACATCCGTGCAGCGCAGTCACTAAATGTTTTTAAATCCCACTTAAAAACCCACGTCTTTTCTCTTGCCTTCGATTAAAGTTTTTTTTGTCTTTCCTCTGGCAAGTGCTAGGGAATAGTGTACCCTAGTAATTCCACAGTGCTTTTAAAAAATATCCCATCTTCTTTTAATTTATTTTAAATTAAATTTTTTTTTTTTTTTTTTTTTCTTTGTTACCTTTGTCAATTTTGTCAAATCTGTATTTTATTGCACTTTCTTGCACTTTTATGTGAAGCACTTTGGTGCGGCTCAGCCGTCTGTAAATGCGCTATATAAATAAATCTGACTTGACTTGACTTGACTATACATGCACTGTATATGACCTGTATTAATATACAGTCATGGAAAAATTATTAGACCACCCTTGTTTTCTCAAATATCTTGTTCATTTTAATGCCTGGTACAACTAAAGGGACATTTGTTTGGACAAATACAAAAATAGCGCTTAAGAGATTCATTTAAGAGCTGATACCTAGCCATTTCTTAGTTTTCTTGATAATGATTTTGGTTATAATCAAGAAAAAAATCTTGTTGAAATCTCAATGAATAAAGTAACTAAAGCTGTCAGCTAAATGTAGTGGAGTAAAAAGTTCAATATTTTCCTCAAAATGTAGTGAAGTAGAAGTATAAAGTTACATGAAATGGAAATACTCGAGTAAAGTGCAAGTACCTCAAATTTGTACTTAAGTACAGTACTTGAGTAAATGTACTTATTTACATTCCACAACTGCATGTACCACTTGGCCTTATGGGTCCAGTCAGAGTCTTTTATTTAATTTCTTTGCGTGGGAATGTGATGAGTTAAGAGCTGTGTTTTGTTTTTGTTTTTGTTTGTTTGGTGGTTTGGCTCCGCCCACACCATCATTTGTTCATCACGTCACTTGACTCCTTTTCTTTGGAGCACAAAGCTTGTAACTCTGTCAGGTTTTCTTTCATTTGTTACCCGACACAATAAGTGGCAGTGCTTGCCTGACTTGCTTCCCAATGTGATATTGTATTTGAATAAATAGAAGAAGGCAGATCGCCTTTGTGTGTTTTTCTCTCCACTCTAGCTCTCTTCTTTCTCTCACAGGCAGACCTGAGACAGCGTGTTCTCACTGTTTGTTATCTTGTTTAGGCTTTGTAGCTCATAGATACACGCCTGGAAGAACAACACACACACACACACACTGTAAAAAAAACATCTGTTGTTTTTACGGTAAAAAAAATGGCAGCTGTGGTTGCCAGAACTTTACCGTAATAAATACGGTAGAACTTTTTTTAATATTACGGTAAATGTCCTCACTTTGCTAAAAATGTCCCCACTCTGTTGGTTAAAAACGTGTTCTGGTCCTCACTATGTAGGAAGTACAAGAACACACACACACACACACACACACATATTTTCATATTGCTTCTTTATGTTTTGAATTTATGCTAGGTCCATCTCGTCCACTTCACGTCACACTGTCAAAAATAATCTGTTAAATTTACGGTAAAATACCGGCAGCTGTGGTTGCCAGAATTTTACTGTAAAAATTACAGTGAGTGGGTTTTCTACTGTAAATTTAAATGTAAATATCAGCAAAAACTGTAATTTAGACTGAGTAGTCCGTTTATTTAAAGGTAATTGTGTCCTTGAGACAATATGGTATTTCTCCATTCATTTTAAGAATAAAATAAAAAAGACATCTGTTGTTTTTACGGTAAAAAAACGGCAGCTGTGGTTGCCAGAACTTTACCGTAATAAATACGGTGCAACTTTTTTTAATATTACGGTAAAATGATATTAGCACTGTTGATTTCACATTTAAGATTGCCATTTTAGTCCATATTTTACTGTAAAAAATAAAAAGTTTTTCCATCAAAAGAAACACTGTTCTGCCATATAATTGACAAGAAAATACTTTTTAAATGCCGCACGAATTAAAGATTTTACCATTAAATATTACAATATATTACTGTTAGAGATATGGTGTTTAGTACATTTAACAGTGAGAAAAAATTATGCAAAATGCAAAAATGATGGCTTGTATATATATATATATTACAGTATATTTTTGTCACAAACACGGTGCCAGTGTATTTTACAGTGGAGTAATGTATTTTTTTTTTAAATGTAAAAAAAATACTGTTTTGGGTGATTTATACATTTATGGTATTTCATTGTTACCAAAACTGAATTAACCCATTTATCATTTTACGGTCTTGCGTCTTGCATTTTGCTGTCATGGTTAGCAGTTTTTCACCGTAAAATCTGCAGACATTTCTTACAGTGCACATCGTGTATCACAACCTTCAAATGAGCCTTAAACAGCTGTTGGTCTGTCCATGTAATGTCCAGTTAAATCGCAATATATGTCCAGGTAATTGGCCAATAGGATTCGGTTTGTGTGTAAGTCCAACTTCTGTAGATGATGAAAATGTGAATTATTACAGAAATGGGGGCTCATTCTGACAGGGATCCTGTGAGAGCTGTGTCAGCGCTGCATATTTATACCTGTGACCTAATAAAAAGCTGCATGGGGACCAGTCTTATTCTCCGGTGTGTGTTTACTCTTGGGCTTCCAATCTATGAACCTGAGAGACCTTAACACTTCATTCCTAAGCGAAAATGCAAATAATTGTTATATTTGGATAATTGTAATGGATGTGTACACTGCAAAAAAGCCAACTTGTATTTTTTGGCCTAAAACAGTGATTTAATTTCGTAAAACTTGGAAATATAAATTATTGACATTTAGGGCAATAATGTAAGTTAGCACAACAAAGGAAGCCAGTTGTCTGCTCAAAAACAAGTTGGTGAGTTGTTGTTACTTATATCTTTAAGTTGGGGTTCACAACAAGGGACAATAGTTCTGCTAACTCTTATTTCTTTGTTGTGAAATTAGGTCATTAGCGAAAGCTAGCGGCTAACTGATGCTAGCGGCTAACTGATGCTAGTGGCTAACTGATGCTAGCAGCTAACTGATGCTAGCGGCGCTGCTTGTTACAGCTACAAGAGTAGCCATTAGCGTATCAATGCTAACTCAAAATTGTGGTCACAACATTATCTGACATTCATAGCGGCGTTACAATCGTGCCAGAGAAATTCAGAATTGAGCAAACTCAAAAACAAAACTTAAAGTATTTAGTTTAATTGTCCAACTTAAAATTTTATCGAAGTTTGTTGCCTTGAAATTTTGAGTTCACCCAACTTTTCTTTTTTTGCAGTGTAGAGTAAATGTGACTTTCCACTTTGCTGGTGATTTTTTTTATCTTTTTCTCACAGTATTTTTGAGGGTGCAGCTGTCATGTTTAGGCTTGGTAACTCATAGATTTGTGCCTGTAAGAACAACACACACACACTCAAACATTGTGTATAACAAACATGAACAGCTGTTGTTATTATTATTAACTGGCCAATATAATCGGTGTCGATACGTCCATTTTTGTACAAGGGCAGGCCTAGCCCAAGAAGAATTTAATGTAAACTTTTATAGAGTTTCTGGCTCACTCTAACTAAATTCCTGCTAGATTGATGATATTCTGGGGCCAGATCTGCATAATTTCACCTGTGACCAAAAATAAAGGCCGTTATCGAGACCTTACTTTATCTCCACTGTGTGTTTGCTCTTGGGCTTCCAATCTACGAACCAGAGAGACTTTTACAAAATCAAACATTCACTTGTTCACTTTTGCTGCCCTGGTTTGAAAATTGAGAGTGTCATGAGACGTGTTAGTTTTTTTAAGATTAGGGTAATAGAACTACTTGCAGTGGACTACTGGAAGCAGTTAACCCATAAGAACCCAGACCTATTTATTTTTAAAGGAAAATTATGGGGGATATACCACAGACCAAGTGGACTACATAGAACACATTTCTAATGTTTAAAAAAAAAATACTACCTGTAAATGTCAAAGATCTGTGACGTGACATATATGTTACATTGGGCGTTTATGGAAGTTATGTTTATGATATTTCTTATTTTAAAATAAATAAACTAGACACCTTTTCTGCTTACAGAAACACACATTTGCCTTTTTCTTTATCAAAATTGTCACAGGATAGGATTATTTTTTGTTTATATTTGGTCAAATGTACTTAGATTAGAATTAGAATTGTTAAATTGGTTTAAACTTAGCTTAGTAACAAAAAATAAGCTTTTTGAAATTAGCTTTTTTTTTTTTACATTTCTGTTTCCAGTCACACACATATTTTGGAGAAGTCACTTCTTATCACTGTTACACAGTCAAACATTCTTGCTGAGGGACTTAATGAGTTAAGGTGAAGCAAAAAGCTGAATATGGGAGATTCTAGAACATTTAAAGTGTTTGTTACATGAGTGTCATCATAGGTTCTTATGGGTTAAGCAGGTTTACTCATACGGAACAGAAACACCGGCCTCCTGGGTGAATCTCTGGGGTTAGTTTGACCCTGCGTGGTCCCCCCTACACACCCTGAATGGACCTTTGCGTTTTTTACATTACATCTGTTGCTCTGAGTGTCTTTCTCTTGTTGCAGCTATGAGTTGGGCTGTGAGAAACGGGGGGCTCATCCGGGAAGCGTGGACTCTCTCAGCCCGCCTCTCAGGCTGCAACAGTACACAGTTACTTGGCCAGGAGAGCAGAGCAGAGTCAACTTTATTGTCCCCCAGTGCTCCAGTCTGTTCCCTCACATGTGTAAGAGTTGAACTGCTTGTGCCATCTAAAGCTAATTCTGATTTCCAAAGGGTGCATCTAGCTTTGTGTCAACAGTTTGTTTGTTTCTTTCATGTCCTGATGCACAAAACCAGCTCACAAAGAGCCTGGAAGTGATCCAGCACCTTCGGGACAACCTGTGAAACCTGTATTTCACCACATTAGGAATGATGTCTGTTTCTGGGTCGACTGGCCTTTAGCAGCGGCAGCAGGTCTGTCTCAGTGTACGGGGGTGGGGACATCTCTTCCTGTGTGTCTCTGCAGAATCTCACTGTCTTGCTGCTGTCTCATGGTCCTGCAGGAAACAAAAGGTTTCCAACTGTTTCCTTCCTCAGGACCCTCACTGAAACCTGCTGTCTCTCTCTCTCTCTCTCTCTGTCCCCGTTGGTGTCTCTCGTCCAGCTCTGTTCTCTTTAATTGATGACGCACACAGAGGGGGAGAGAGGGGGGAGTGGGCGAGCAAGGTTACTAGGAGACAGGAGTGTGTGTTATATCTCTCTGTCGAGGGTGATGTCACTGTGTGTGTGTGTGTGTGTGTGTGTAATTAGATAATGTGTGTGAATCATCTCCATTCAGCTCTAATGGAGTTCACTGCAGCTTATATAACATCTGTCTGTCTGTCTGTCTGTCTGTCTGTCTGTCTGTCTGTCTGTCTCTCTCTGTTCTGGCCGTGAAATCTGCCTTTCTGTCCCTTGACAGCCGCCGTACTCCAAACACTGTCCTCAGACAGAAACACACACATTTTAGTAAATAATCTCAGTTTCTGAAGAACACAACATGAGAAGACGGGTGCATCCACAATAAACTGCTAGCCTAGCTTAGCACAAAGACTGGAAGCAGAGGGAAACTGTTAGCCTAGCTTAGCACAAAGACTGGAAGCAGAGGGAAACTGCTAGCCTAGCTTAGCACAAAGACTGGAAGCAGAGGGAAACTGTTAGCCTAGCTTAGCACAAAGACTGGAAGCAGAGGGAAACTGCTAGCCTAGCTTAGCACAAAGACTGGAAGCAGAGGGAAACTGTTAGCCTAGCTTAGCACAAAGATTGGAAGCAGAGGGAAACTGTTAGCCTAGCTTAGCACAAAGACTGGAAGTGGGGGGAAACTGTACAGAATGAATGGCATAAGCTACTGAAACCAAAATGTAGATTTATACACCTTTTCAATAGAAGTACATCTGAAAAAAAGTATGTGGACACCTGAATAAAGAAGTATGGGGACACATTAAAAAAAAAGTATGAGCACACCTGAAAAAAAGCACTTGGACAACTGAAAAAATGTAGCTTGAATTGAAGTTGTTTTGATGTAACTGAGGAAAAATGTGAATCAGTCTTTTGGCCAGTTTGCACTTTTGAGATAGGGTGGAAAAAACAAAACAAAGACGTGTTCAACATCTTTTAACTTCACCTGCGCTGAACACAAAGTCTGAGGACACCTGAGGAAACGTTTTGTCTGAATAGTAAACTTCAAAATGTTCAGCATTTATCCTGTTTGTTTACATCTGTGTGCTCCTGATTGTACTGTAACCTTGGTAACAGACAACAAGAAAACATCACGATGATTCAGGATCTTTCTCTGATTTATCCTCACTGTGTAAACAACATCATTCATACAGATGGCCAGTTTGATGATGCAGCCTCATTCAGCACTTGCAGGTCGTCACCATGGCAACCTTTTTACCATCACCCCCCCTCCCGTCTCCAAGGAAACATCAGTCACAGCAACTCCTCTGACCTCTGACCCCAAACACCTCCTCAACACAATACGGTAAAAGACAAGACCCCTCCCCCCTCTCACCTCCAGAGAAACTCGTTTTTGTTGGTATTTTTAGCTGTTGAATGTTTTGTTTAATTGTGCTTGAATCATAATAATAATACTGTATTACTGCTGTTCAAGACAAATATTATCCTACTACACAAAAGATAAAGACGTGTTGCACGAAAAAAAACTAATGAAGATGAGAAAAAATTAAAAGATTAAAATGATGATGATGATGAAGACAAACAGCAGCCGTGGAGGTCTCGGGGTTTGGGTTTGTTTTGTTGCTCAGATGGAAACTGGGCGTCTTAAGACAGGAAGTCACAGAGCTGCAGACAGGAAACAGTAAACCCTGCCCAACCCAACACACACACACACACACACACACACACACACACACCCTGCCAGCTCGCTGTGACTTTGGGAATGTTCAGACAAACACATCTCAAATAAAGAATTCATCAATTAATGAAATCGACAGAAAATCAATCATGAATCCTTCGTTAAACACTGTAAAAAATAATTGTTAAATTTACGGTAAATTACCGGCAGCTGTGGTTGCCAGAACTTCACCGTAAAAAATACAGTGAGTGAGTTTTCTACTGTAAATTTAAATGTAAATATCAGCAAAAACTGTAATTTAGACTGAATATTCTCATTATTTTTTAGGGTAATTGTGACATTGTGACATCATGGCATTTCTCCATTAACTTTACATGAAAATGTTATATTTTTACAGCAAAACTGTATGGTTCCTACAGTTCATGACAGTAAAAGTAAAAATTGTGCTATTCCTTGATTTACGGTAATTAAAAGTGTCTACTACAGTGATAAACAATTTTTAATTTTACGCCCCATTTCTGATACAATTTTACAGTGTTTTACTGTCATTTCTCCAAACATTTTTTACAGTGAAATCACTTTACAGTCAGAAACTGTTTTTCTGATCTGGTCATACTGAACTTCTTTGTGCTTTTGATGTCACTCCAGAAATTTAAACCTCTCCATGTCTTCACAGATTTTGATTCCAGATCAGAAAATGTGCCTCTGCAGATAGCACGCCCTCATTACACGGTGATGCCACGTGAAACTGGCCTGAATAACGTGTTTAACATGAATCTGCACGTTGTCATGTACGGTGTCGTTCTACAGGCTGCCGTTTTGAAAATCTGTGTGGAGTGAATAAATAAAGGCATGGTGATATTTCAAGAGAAAGTAGCAAATCTAGGAGAAAAAATAATATCAGATTTGTGAGATTAAAAGTGGCAAATCTACAAGAAAAAGGTATCAGATTTATGAGATTAAAAGAAGAAATAATGGTGGTTTGAGCCCAGAATCACCATATTATCAGAAGTATCAGGGCTTTGAAGAGACATTGCAGTGAATTGGGCTTATTTAGGAGAAAACACTGTACTAATTTGGATGAGGTGAGAGCTTTTCTGTATCAGGAACTACAACGCTATGGACACATGAAGGATATCGCTGGTTACATCTACGCCACTTTCAATCTCATGAATCTGCAACTTTTTTCTACTAGATTTGCCACTTTTAATCTCATAAATCTGCAACTTTTTTCTACTAGATTTACCACTTTTAATCTCATAAATGTGATTTATTTTCTACTAGATTTGCAACTTTTAATCTCATCAATCTGCAACTTTTTACTCATAGATTTGCCATTTTAAATCTTGTAAATCTGCAACTTTTTTCTACTAGATTTGCCCCTTTAAATCTTATAAATCTGCAACTTTTTTCTACTAGATTTGCCCCTTTAAATCTTATAAATCTGCAACTTTTTTCTACTAGATTTACCACTTGTAATCTCATAAATGTGATTTTTTTTTCTATTAGATTTGCCACTTTTAATCTCATAAATCTGCATTTTTTTTCCTAGATTTGCCACTTTAAATCTCATAAATCTGCAACTTTTTTCTACTAGATTTACCACTTTTAATCTCATAAATGTGATTTATTTTCTACTAGATTTGCAACTTTTAATCTCATCAATCTGCAACTTTTTACTCATAAATTTGCCATTTTAAATCTTGTAAATCTGCAACTTTTTTCTACTAGATTTGCCCCTTTAAATCTTATAAATCTGCAACTTTTTTCTACTAGATTTGCCCCTTTAAATCTTATAAATCTGCAACTTTTTTCTACTAGATTTACCACTTGTAATCTCATAAATGTGATTTTTTTTCTATTAGATTTGCCACTTTTAATCTCATAAATCTGCATTTTTTTTCCTAGATTTGCCACTTTAAATCTTATAAATTTGCAACTTTTTTCTACTAGATTTACCACTTGTAATCTCATAAATGTGTTTTTTTTCTACTAGATTTGCCACTTTTAATCTCATCAATCTGCAACTTTTTACTCATAGATTTGCCATTTTAAATCTTATAAATCTGCAACTTTTTTCTACTAGATTTGCCACTTTTGATCTCATACATCTGTGATTTATTTTCTACTAGATTTGCCACTTTTAATCTCATCAATCTGCAACTTTTTACTCATAGATTTGCCATTTTAAATCTTGTAAATCTGCAACTTTTAATCTCATAAATCTGCAATTTTTTTCCTAGATTTGCCACTTTAAATCTCATAAATCTGCGACTTTTTTCTACTAGATTTACCACTTGTAATCTCATAAATGTGATTTTTTTTTCTACTAGATTTGCCACTTTTAATCTCATCAATCTGCAACTTTTTACTCATAGATTTGCCATTTTAAATATTGTAAATGTGCAACTTTTTTCTCGAAACATTTCCCCCTCTACCAGGTCCGTTTTTTTTCCTCTTCATGCTCGGCCCTACAACAGCGTGGCCGTCTCTCGCTATCGTAGATGTGCCCTGAAGTGTCTTGGAAATAAATAATTCAGCATAAATAACAAACGAATTGACTGAGACAGAAATGATCGATTAGTCCTCTTATCAACGAAGGAGGCTTGGCTGTTTGTGCAGTATAATCAATAATTCCTTTGTCTTGTGCAGTTTATTAAAAGATAAGTAAATGCATTTATATTGATGATTGTAGTGTGGTTTTACTTTAAGACCGTATCATAAGTGCTCAGTCATGCCGAGCAAACAGTAGAAGGTGGAATTAAAACATTAAGTGTATTTTTCATTATGGATCAGTTGAAAACTGAAAAAAAAAACTTGCTTTTTTCTTTTGTATGAAGGAATTGTTAATGATTAACCCATAAGAACCCAGACCCAAATATCCTTAAAGGAAAATGATGGGGGATATAACACAGAACAAGTGGACTACACAGAACACATTTATGATGTTTTAAAAAAAAAAAAATACTAGCCCTAAATGTCAAAGATCTGTGATGTGACATAAATGTTACATTGGGTGTTTATGGTATTTGTGTTCATAATATTCCTAATTTTAAAATAAATAAACTAGACATTTTCTGCTTACAGACACAAATTTGACTTTTTCTTTGCATCTCCACATTTAGCAAAATTGTGACATGAATAGTGCTGTTTAACAACAAATTATTTTTCAGATTTGTTTTTAAGTAACAAAATAAAAATAAATAAAAACAAATAACCATTTGCCTTTTTGTTTGCATCTCCATAACATATATCAAAATTGTGACAGGAAATATGGTCAGAACAAGTTAAATGCAATACAGGACATCCTATTAATAGGTTAGAATTGTTAAATGGGTTTAATCTTAGATTCTAGTAGATTTAAAGTTTTTGTTACAAGGGTGTCACTATGGGTTCTTATGGGTTAATAACCTTTATTAAAGTCAGCTTTTGAGATTAAACTGGGGCTCCATCACATCCAGGACAAACGGTTTCACAGACCTTTTCCAGGAAACAGGAAAAAAAAAAAGTGTTTTCTTATTTCCTGGTTAGGTAACTAAGATGACAAAGGAGAACAGACAAACATATTTCAGAACAAAGAAGACTTCACATTCATTCCTCAGTGTAAACACATCAGACATATGATGAAGATCAGCTGACAGCCGGCGCCTCCGGCAGCTCCAGACTTTACTGTTTATCTCTGAGCGCATCATGTGATTCAAACATTAAAGGAGAACCCTCGCACTCGTGTCTACATTTAATAAAAAAAAGCTCCGGTGGCGGGTGAGAGTACGAGAGTGCTCGGCCTGTCAACAAATATTCTAAATTAAATTATATGTTATAAAAGAAACAGACATTAGTAATATAAGAAAAATCGATATTCAAAAACTTCAAACCTTTTAGAATGAACATTCAGAGTGATTTCACACCACAGATCTCAGTCCACTTAAAAGTGTTTGTTTGAAAACTTTATGAAAACTTTACTTTTTAATTATCTTTGAGTAATGATGGAAAAAAAGAAGGGATTTTTCAAAAATTCCAGAAATTCTGTTTTCAGCTTCTCAGAAGTGGAGATGTCCTGCTTTTCTCTGTTTTATTTTATCAACCTTAGTTATCTGACTTCTGTTACTTCCCTCAGGTGAACTAACAAGCTTTAATAGTTTATTTAACAATGTTGTAGATAGATAGATAGATAGATAGATAGATAGATAGATAGATAGATAGACTTTATTTATCCCAAGCTGGGAAATTACAGTTATTAAGAGTTGATATTTCCATGGTTTTCTTAATAATAATAACCAATATAGAATCTTATCAAGAAATCCATGGAAAATGTCAGCTCTTAAATTAAACTCTTACGAGCTATTTTTTTTTGTTATCATTATATTTGTCCAAACAAATGTACCTTTAGTTGTACCAGGCATTAAAATGAACAAAAATATTGAAGAAAGGAGGAGGAAGAGTCCTCAGATAACATACGAGGACATTTTAACTTCCTTGTGTTGCCTCTCATGGTGATCGGCTCTACGATAACCAACTAATCTAACAAAAGAGGCTTATACATACCACATCGGAAAATGTGGCAATGTATTAATACACAACATGGAGGAGCTGGTGTTTATGAAGCACAACCTGAATTAGTGGCCTCAGATAACATACACAGGCATATTTATTAGAGGTGTGAATCTGCGTATCGGCCCCAAGATACGATTTTATCCTGATACTTGAGTCGTGATACGATATTATTTCGATTTTAAGCATTTTGCGATATGGTGAATATTGCAATATAATTATTAAAGAACTATAGGGGGAAAGTGTTGTGCTGGGACTCTTCACCCATGAGCGTACTCCGGTTAGGGAATAAGGACACCGTTTTGACTTTAACTTCTTTATCTTAAACTTTTTCAGCAGCACGTCAGTACACACACACATTATTCAACACATGCTGATTCTAAGGCCCCCGAACGTAAACATAGCTGCCCTGTAAACTGCCCGACTCAAACAGACTGAACTAAAAAGTGCCTAAATATAATTATTAACCCGTTTAAATCAACAATATCAATATAATCAAATTAACAGATTAATAGGGTGTATTTGCTGGTCACAAAGGGAATTTATAACAATAATATATTGCGATTTAACCGTTTAACTGCATTTTATGTCTTTTTATTTCTCCACAATGAGAGTCAAACCCACAGACTGACCAACAAAGTATTCAGTCAAACTGAACTGAACTGATATCAAACATGTATGGACGACTACAACTGCAGCATTTTAACAAACTTTCAAAAACAACAAGCTTCACTGCTCTCAATGTTTTGGAATGAAACATAAAAAAATCAGAACTCTGCAGCGTTGTTCGACAACTTCCCGACACAATATCCTGATGCCTGATGCATATGATACCAGTATCTACAGTATATGCTTAAAAGTAAGCCTGCTGCCATCTCAGAAAAAAAACAAAAAACATTGACGTTGACATTGAAACAAACATTGAAAAAACTGACTGTCGGAACGCTAAATATCGATACTTGGCAGTCATGAATCGATATAATATTGCCACACAAAATATCGTGATACTATGCTGTACCGATTTTTTCCCCACCTCTAAAAGTCACTCAGTTACACAGTAACTGGTGGATGCAGACGTAGACCATCAGCTCCTGTGTCATGAGAGGTAAAATAACTGTTTCTGACAATGGAGTCAGGAAGGTTTAAAGCTAATATAAGGTGTGTTTCCATCAGTACTTTCTTGAAAGCGACAGTTTTGGCTCCCCTCGGCCTCTGTTCCCATACTTTTGTAGCGGCTAACCAACGGAGTTCAAAAGTGACAACAGACCGATGCAGCAAGCAGTGTTGGCAACTTAGCGACTTTGTCTCTATATTTCACAACTACTCAGACCCCTCTAGAGACTCTTTTTGCAAAAAGAAAAACTTGTTCCTACTCTTCTTAACGAGTAGCAGGCACCGTCCCAAAGCACTCACAAGCGGCCCAGTCCTCCTGCAACTTTTTTTTCTCCTGGATATGCCACTCTTAATCTCATAAATTAGCAAATTTTTCCTCCTAGATTTGCCGCTATTAATCTCATAAATTTGTAACTTTTTCTCAAAATATTACCCCCTCCCTTAGGGCCAAGTATAAATAAATAAATATATATATATATATATATATTATACTTGGTCCTAATACGCCATCGTACTTTTGTGCAGAAAGCAACAAATCTAGCGACTTTTTCTGGTGTTATTGGAGACTTTTGGGGACTCGTTCCTACTCTTCTTAACGAGTAGCAGGCGCCGTCCCAAAGCACTCACAATCGGTCCAGTCCTCCCGCAGCAGTCTCTCCCAGCTGCAGTCAGAGCAGGAGATGTAAACCCCTCAGCGTCCAGTCTGCACCAGTCTGCAAATTAATCCTGCATGTGCGAAATTGCCGCCTCAACCGCATCCAACTACATCGACTAGTTAGTAGCGGTTCAGAAAGTACCGACCCGAGGCAGGTACTTTCTGGACCACTAACTGGTTAGCTAACCGCTAGCAGCTCACTAGAGGGAAACGTACCTAATGGAAATTTGCAATAGATGCATATAACAGCTTCAGTTTCCTGTCTTAAAGTGCCGTCACACAGCGAGGCAAAGCAGAGAAACTATTTTTAATATAGCACACACTTAATCTGATATTGATTGTATTAGGTGGTCCTTTTTTAGAACTCCATTTAGCTGCTGCTGGACATTGCTCAGCTTAGTTACTCCTGCCTGCTTCTCTAGTAGGTAAAACACTGACTGTGGATAATAGAAAGCTCATACAAGCTGAAAGCTGCTCCTTATTCGTTCCATTCTCAAGATCTTTTGTTTCTTTTTGTTCCACATGTCCTGTACTGAATTGGATAAAAAGGCTTCTGTCCACTTTGCACCTTTTGCGTGGAATAAGTTACAGAATGCCTGGAAACTAACAGAGTTAATGTCATTGTTTTAAATCTAAACTGAGAGAACTTGACGACGACTCTATAACATGTTTTTCATAATCTGTTTGTAAATTTAATCATTATTTGCTTTTTTGTTTGTCCTTGGTTTGTGTTTTAACCGTGTCATTTTTTAACTGTTTTGTATTTTCTGCTGCCTGTCAGGTCAGGTCTCCCTTGAAAAAGAGGTTCTTAATCTCAATGGGATTTTCCTGGTTAACCCTCCTGTGGTCCCACATCATTTATAAGTCATATGTGCCCCTCTGCATCCATTATAGATAAAATAAACTTTCTTCATATATTTTTAGGTGTTTTATAAATGTTTATAGCACCTGTGGTCCGCGGGGGTCTAAAAGGACCCCATGACATTAGACTGGTTTTGAGGAGAAAAAAAATGATTAACAACTTTTTTTTCCACCTTTTAAGGCAACTCATGACCAACAAATCGATATACACTACCGGTCAAAAGTTTTAGAACACACCAACTTTTCCAGAATTTAATTGAAAATTATGCAGTTTAATGTCTCAGTGTACTTTGAAATTAATGCACATTTGCAACATTTAAAATTCTTGATTGAGCATGATAGTGTTTTGAAAGTAAAAAAAGATTCAAAATCACATTTTATGTTGGACTAAAGGACTAAAAAAAGACACAAAATGACCAAAAAAGACACCAAAAGACACAAAATTACTAAAAAAAGACACGAAATGACCAAAAAAAGACACAAAATGACATGAAAAGAATTAAAAAATTGACAAAAATAGCCCAAGACTCCATAGAGTTAAGTTGTTAACCCATTTCTTGTTCCCTGAAAAAGGCCTACTTGTATAATTCTGAAATGTACATTATTTTTCAGTTTTGGTTAACCTTACCTTTTTTTATTTACCTCTGGCAGTTCACCACTTACCTTTGTACCCTTTCAAGCTGTTCATTTGACTTGAACTGCTTGAATTTCAATAAAAAACTGGAGAAATTGGGGTGTTCTAAAACTTTTGACCGGTAGTGTATAATTTTCATTTTTTTTCTTTTTTTTCCACTATCACTACTATTCATTCGGGAAAGATCTGCAAACACCAGATATTATAATCATTTCAGCTCTCATGTAACTTTAAAATTGCTGTTCCTTTAACCTGACAAACACAAAGCATCATTTACTGATCATCACTCCACGTTTCTTTCATGGAACTCTATTATTATTCATAAGAATCTTATCATTATGAATAACAATGCACATTTCATTATTTACCTACACCTAAAAGCAGAAACATTCGTCAAGGAAACGTTGTGAACCTGGCTGAGCAACATTCCTGCAGGCTGCCTGACAGGCGGAGCTCAGGGAGCAGAGACACGCAGGTGTTTCTCACCTGTTGCTGACTTCAGTGATTGTGATTGGACGATGTGAGAGCTGGGACAACCAATCAGGTGAAACCACACATGCTAAACTTCTAGCTGTTAGCCGTTTTACTATTATGCTTTTATTTAATTATATCTGTTTGTATAGAAGGCTGCATATTGTCAATGTTAGATTTTAATAATTTATAATTAACCTTTTCAGTTTGTTTAATTTATTTATTTATGAATTAATTCACTAATTTATTGATATATATATATATATATTTTTAATAAATGTCTCAATAAAAAAATGTTTTAAAGACTTTCCTAAATTCTCCCTGAAACCTTTGACTGAATATGTTTATACTTGTTGGTATTTTCACTCCAGTTTTTCTTTTTTTCCTTTCTTTAATGTCATTGTTATTATCATATGTCATTTTATTTTACTTCATTCTGACCACCAAAATCAAAATGAAATATATTTAAAAAAGGAAAACTTTTTTCTCTGAAAACAATGGGTAAATATATTTACTCTCCAGATTTTATGCATTTATTTAATGTAATCATCATTATTATAATTTTCATTTAATTTTATTTAATTTCAACCGACAAAAAAAAAATCCAAATTTATCAACAAATACATTTGAAAGAAACTTTTCCACTGAAACCTCTGATTGAATGTTTCTATTTGTTCTCTAAAAACTGTAAATAAATAAATACAATGTGTTCACACTGGTTAAGAAACATTATACACAATGTAGACAGAATCAGCAGTTGGATATGGATGATTACGGTGCTAAATATTGAAAAAAAAACCTGTGAACTCTGATTTTCAAAAACAGTTTTTGGTGAAAAAGTGAAGAAAAATACAGAAACACAGAAACACACACACACGCACACACACACACACATTGATCAATCAGCCTGTTTGATCAGTGACGTCAGCAGGGGTCGATACCTGATTTCAGGCCACACACACACACACACACACACACACACTCTCTCTTGTCTCCATAGGGATTAATCAGAGTCCATCAATCACAGTGATTGACAGCAGAATAGATGCGCGTGGAACAGATGCGCGCGGAACAGATGCGCGCGCGTGTCTGTGTGTGTGTGTGTGTGTGTGTGTGTGTACTCACGGTGTTCCGGAGGTCCTGCAGCGCTACGCTCATCCTGGAGCTCCGTCCCCTGAAAACAGAGCGCTACCGACGGCCGCTCCGCCGGCCCATCCTCCCGGCTGTCCTCCGCTCTGCGTGTCTGTCCTCCTGGCTCTCAACTTGTATTTTCTCCTTTATTCTCCTTTTTGTCCGTGCAGCAGCAGCAGCAGCAGCAGCAGCAGCAGCAGGAGGAGGAGGAGGAGGAGGAGGAGGTTTCTCTGTTTTCTCCCTCTCTGTCTCCTCAGACCCCGCCCAACATCCAACCAGCTTCTTCCTCTCACAAACAAACACACCCCGAGACACAGAGGAGTTGACGTCATCCCCACGGCTCTACGTCACCTCCTCTATCTATCTATCTATCTATCTATCTATCTATCTATCTATCTATCTATCTATCTATCTATCTATCTATCTATCTATCTATCTATCTATGATCATCTTAATTATTATGAACAGCTGTGACCTTGTTGTTCCTGCAACTGAACTCTGTTTAATTACACATTTTATTATAAAACAAAAAATAAGCAAAAAGCAATTTTACCTTATTTATTTATTTAAGGTAATCATTCTTACTACTCTCCTTTTGATTTTGATTTTATTTTAACCGGAAAATAAAATTGAAATAAATTGAAATGGTAAAAACTTTTTTTTCCTGGCTGAATATGTTTATACTTGTTTATATTTGTACTCCACTTCTTATTAATTAATTTATTGTTCTCATCCTTATTATTCTCGTTATGTTTTATTTCGTTTTACCAATCAAATAAAAAATATTTATCAATTAATAATAACTTTTCCCCTGTTTTTAATTTTTATGGAAATGATATGACTTTAAATGTAACAAAGATAATATAAAAAATAAACGTTTGGATTAATTTATACAATCAGAATAAGAAATACATGTGATATAAACTGATGTTTCTATTTTAGATTTCTTCTTTATGCATATTCATGTTTTTTTTGCTATCTTTATTTTAATTTTAGCCACCAAAATAGAATAAAAATAAATGACTCAATAAATTAATTAATGACATGAAATGTTCCCAAGACAATATTACAAATAAATCTAGAGATGAATTGATCAAATGTGACATAAGCTGATGTTTCCATTTCCTTTTTTAAAATATATATTTGCCTTTGTAACTAATAAATACATTAAATTATAATAATACTTATTATAAATAATTTATAATAATATGATTGTAAACAAGTAGACAAGTTAGTGGTAAGAACATAAGCTTGGGGTGTGACAATTATGGATTATAAAATATGAGTATATAATAAAACTATAAAATGATGAAATCTATCTATCTATCTATCTATCTATCTATCTATCTATCTATCTATCTATCTATCTATCTATCTATCTATCTATCTATCTATCTATCTATCTATCTATCTATCTATCTATCTATCTATCTCATTTTTAAATCATCACTTGATACAGACACAAGAGGAGAATAAACAATAGGTTGAATCGTCATTATTATTGCACAATGTATGTTGTTGGCA
Source organism: Centropristis striata (assembly GCF_030273125.1). Classification (NCBI taxonomy): domain Eukaryota; kingdom Metazoa; phylum Chordata; class Actinopteri; order Perciformes; family Serranidae; genus Centropristis; species Centropristis striata. Next base: position 2,581,125 of record NC_081520.1, on the reverse strand, counting down.
GGAGAGAAAACTGGTTCAACTGGATTCAGCCAGCAGAGGAAATGCCAAAATAAGGGCCTGAATTAAACCTGAAGTCCAAACGCTGTACAGTGTCTGTAATCATCATTATACCTTAGTGTTTCCCTCCTCCACTACATCTCATAGGGTTGGATTTATTGCACAAAATTTTCATTATATATACATAGTTTTTTAAATTCTAAATATGAAATCAGTGGTTTAGGGGAGCAAATAACAAAAACAAACTCAGAAATATAATTCATTAATTCATAAAACAAACAAACATATTTCTGTCATGTCTCACATCTGCATCATTTATCTAACAGCGCCCCCAGCTGGCCACAAGCACACAGTACAGGGTAATACATGAAACGTATTCAATTTATAATCAGTTAATGTTAATGTAAAAATGTTATTATCATGGTAATAATAATAGAGGGGAAATTAGTTATTATTATTATTATTATTATTATTATTATTATTATTATTATTATTATTATTATCATTATTAATAATAATAATAATAATAATAACTAATTTCCCCTCTATTATCATGTTGTCCTTTATTATGTTCAGATTACATTTTGTAGAAATATGACATGAATTGAGATATTTTATATAATTTTTTTGTTTAATTGAACTGATCATTTTTAGGATATTTTTCTGGATATTTATGTATTTTTGCATATTTAGTAGTTTTTTTTAGGATGGTTTACCAATACTTCAGTTACTTAATCCAAAATTTTCGGACCACTTATAAATGAAAATTAAATTTGGATATTTTTTATTCGATATATTTCTTATATAAAGATTGTTTGCCCCCACACAGTACAGATTAATTCATGGAACTGAATGAAATTATTCAAAATATTAATATTACATTTGTGTGAAAGACAAACAGTGGTGGAAGAAGTATTCAGATCCCTTACTTAAGTAAAAGTACTAATTAAACATTGTGAATTTACTCCACTACAAGTAAAAGTTCTGCATTCAAAACTGACGAAAAAGTACAAAAGTATCAGCACCAAAATGTACTTAAAGTATCAAAAGTAAAAGTACTCGTTATGCAGAATGGACCCACTCAGATTGTTATATATGTTCTAAATATATTATAAGATTATTTGTATTGATGCATTTATATAAGTAGCATTTTACTGTTGACCAGATAGGACTATTTTTTTTTTTTAAATCTTTTTTATTGGCATTTTTAATTAAACAAAAAAAACAGGTTACAGATTCTGTAAGTGTACACAATAACTCCCCCCTTCCCCCCACCCCACCCCATTGTCCCATATCCTCTAAGAAAAAAGGAGAATACAACAGAGAAAGTAGTGCAATAAGGAAAAAACTAATTTTAACTACTTAATACACTGTTATGTTGTATAAATGTGTAATCATATTAAATATATGGTATTTTTTCATGTTGAATCTGAAAAGTAACTAAAGCTGTCAGCTAAATGTAGTGGAGTAAAAAGTACAACATTTGCCTCTAAATGTAGTGGAGTAGAAGTATAAAGTTACATAAAATGGAAATACTTAAGTAAAGTACAAGTACCTCAAAATTGTACTTAAGTACAGTACTTGAGTAAATGTACTTAGTTACTTCCCACCACTGAAGACAAATATGTGCTGATTTTTGTAATGAAAACGCTTTATGAATGTCTCTCGCTCGGTTGTTATGACACTGGGGATTGTTGAATAAGACGTACCTTTTGATTGTGCAATAACAATGAAGTAGTTTATGAACATTGGGTTTGCTGTCCATCGGAGGGCGCTGCGGGTTGCTTCTTTTATTTTGGAAAGCGGATGTGGTTGTTCCAGATCCGGAAGTGATTGTTTGTGTTTTTGTGCGAGTGGAAGGCGCCGAGCTGAAACCGGTCCGGGAGTTCCTGTTTGTTACTGTTTGTAGCCGCACAGAGTTCAGTTTCACCCCGCCGGACCTCCCCGGGACCCCGAGCCCATCCCCCGGCACCGGCTGCAGCCGTTACCGTCCGCCGTTTGTGTCTCCTCCGGCGCCGCGAGCCGTGAGCCGTTAGACGGTGTTGTTGGGTGTCATGGCGGCGGGAGGCGGCGCGGCTCAGACTCATGTCGGAGACGTAGAAGAAGACGCGTCACAGCTGCTCTTTCCCAAAGGTTTCTCTATTTATTACACATATTATTATTTTGGCCAAAAGTATATTTTGTCTGTGCACATTTTAAAAAAAACCTTTATTCCAGCCATAGGTCTGTTTATTTACTAAAAATCTATCATCTTTATATCAGCTCGAGGTCTGTTTATTTACTCAAACAAATATTATTACATGTGTTAGACATTTATTCCAGCTAAATATCTGTTTATTTACTAAAAATCTATTATACTTTATATCAGTTAGAGGTCTGTTTATTTACTAAAAAATATTATTACATGTGTTAGACATTTATTCAAGCTAAATATCTGTTTATTTACAAAAAATCTATTATACTTTATATCAGCTAGAGGTCTGTTTATTTACTAAAAATCTATTATACTTTATATAAGCTAGAGGTCTGTTTATTTACTCAAACAAATATTATTACATGTGTTAGACATTTATTCCAGCTGAATATCTGTTTATTTACTAAAAATCTATTATGCTTTATATCAGCTAAAGGTCTGTTTATTTACTAAAAATCTATTATACTTTATATCAGCTAGAGGTCTGTTTATTTACTCAAACAAATATTATTACATGTGTTAGACATTTATCCAGCTAAATATCTGTTTATTTACTAAAAATCTGTTATGCTTTATATCAGCCATAGGTCTGTTTATTTACTAAAAATCTATTATGCTTTATATCAGCTAGAGGTCTGCTTCACAGCTGCTCTTTCCCAAAGGTTTCTCTATTTATTACAAATATTATTATTTCATACTTTATTTAAAGCAGCCAAAAGTATATTTTGTCTGTGCACATTTTAAAAAAAACACTTTATTCCAGCCATAGGTCTGTTTATTTACTAAAAATCTATTATACTTTATATCAGCTAGAGGTCTGTTTATTTACTAAAAATCTATCATCTTTATATCAGCTAGAGGTCTGTTTATTTACTCAAACAAATATTATTACATGTGTTAGACATTTATTCCAACTAAATGTCTGTTTATTTACTAAAAATCTATTATGCTTTATATCAGCTAAAGGTCTGCTTCACAGCTGCTCTTTCCCAAAGGTTTCTCTATTTATTACAAATATTATTATTTTATACTTTATTTAAAGCAGCCAAAAGTATATTTTGTCTGTGTATATTTTAAAAAATAACTTTATTCCAGCCATAGGTCTGTTTATTTACTAAAACTCTATTATACTTTATATCAGCTAGAGGTCTGTTTATTTACACAAACAAATATTATTACACGTGTTAGACATTTATTCAAGCTAAATGTTTATTTACTAAAAATCTATCATCTTTATATCAGCTAGAGGTCTGTTTATTTAGTCAAACAAATATTATTACATGTGTTAGAAATTTATTCCAGCTAAATATCTGTTTATTTACTAAAAATCTATTATGCTTTATATCAGCTAGAGGTCTGTTTATTTACTCAAACAAATATTATTACACGTGTTAGACATTTATTCCAGCTAAATATGTGTTTATTTACTAAAAATCTATTATGCTTTATATCAGCCATAGGTCTGTTTATTTACTAAAAATCTATTATACTTTATATCAGCTAGAGGTCTGTTTATTTACTAAAAATCTATTATACTTTATATAAGCTAGAGGTCTGTTTATTTACTCAAACAAATATTATTACATGTGTTAGAAATTTATTCCAGCTAAATATCTGTTTATTTAATAAAAATCTATTATGCTTTGTATCAGCTAGAGGTCTGTTTATTTACTAAAAAATATTATTACATTAATTAGACTTTATTTATACCAGGTAAGGGTCTGTTTTATTTATTTATTAAAAATAGTATCTATTATATTTTATACCAGATAAAAGTCTGTTAATGTATTAAAGATAGTGTATATTGTACTTCATTTGTAACACTACAGGTCTATTTATTTGTCATAAATATTATTTAAATTATTATACTTTATTTATACAAGCTTAAGGTCTGTTTTATTCATCCACATTTATTAAAAAACTGGATTTATTCTAGTCACAGGTCTGTTTATTTTACCAAAAATATTATTACATTTAATAGACTTTATTTATACCAGTAAAGGGTTTGTTTATTTATTAAAAATGGTATACCAGCTAAAGATCTATTCATTGATCAAAAATAATATTACATTTTTAAGACTTTATTTGTTCCATCTAAGGGTCTAATTATTTATATTTTACGTCTGTTTATTTATTTAAAATATTATCTATTACACTTAGCTAATGGTTTATTTAGACTTTATTTATACCAGTTAATGGTTTGTTTATTTATTAAAAACAGTATCTATTATACTTTATATCAGAAAAAAGGTCTGTTTATTTATCAAAAATATATTTAAGTTATTATACTTTATTTTTAACAGCTATAGGTCTTTTTATTTAAAAAGTGATCTATTGTACATTAGTTGTAGCAGCTACAGGTCTCTTTATTCGTCATAAATATTATTTAAGTTATTATACTTTATTTTTAATAGGCAACGGTCTGTTTATTTATTTAAAAAGTGATCTATTGTACGTTATTTGTAACAGCTACAGGTCTCTTTATTTGTCATAAATATTGTTTAAGTTATTATACTTTATTTATACCAGATACATGTCTGTTTATTTATTAAACATATTGTTAAATTTATCATATTTTATTTATAACAGCTAAGGGTCAGTCAATTTATTTAAAATAATATTTAACATCTACACACTTATTTATAAACATTATTTCTTTAGCTGGCGGTTTGCTTCTTCCATGTTGTCCTTTATTATGTTCAGATTACATTTTGTAGAAATATGACATGAATTGAGATATTTTATATAATGTTTTTTTTAATTGAACTGATCATTTTTAGGATATATTTCAGGATATTTATGTATATTTGCATATTATACTGTTTTTTTAGGATGGTTTACCAATACTTCAGTGACGTAATCCAAAATTTTCGGACCACTTATAAATGAAAATTAAATTTAAATAATTAAAATAATATTTAACATCTACACACTTATTTATAAACATTATTTCTTTAGCTGGTGGTTTGCTTCTTCCATGTTGTTTCCAGTCATGAAAAGTAACATTTCATTAAAACCTTTAATGATAATAACATTCAGGTTGTTTCAGCATCTCAACGGTCGGACATTTATCTTTCAAAACATCTTTACCTCAAACTCTGAACTACAAACATGGCCACTGCTGTTTTTAACTCCTGCCTGCTGATTGGTTCCTGTCCTTCTTCTGCTTCTCTTCAGAGTTTGAGAACTCGGAGACTCTGCTGAACTCGGAGGTCCACATGTTGCTGGAACACAGGAAGCAGCAGAACGAGAGCGCGGAGGACGAACAGGAACTGTCCGAAGTCTTCATGAAGACTCTGAACTACACGGCGAGATTCAGCCGCTTCAAGAACAGAGAGACCATCACGGCTGTCCGCAGGTCAGATCCACCTCTTTATTATTATTAGTTTATTTAAAAGGGGACAGTGCAATTTCATAAAACACATGATTATACATACAGTCATGGCCAAAAATATTGGCACCCCTGCACTTCTGTCAGATAATGCACCATTTCTCCCAGAAAATTGTTGCAATTGCAAATGCTTTGTTATTCACATGTTTATTGCTTTTGTTTGCATTGGAACAACACAAAAAAAGCAGAGAAAAAAAAGCCAAATCTGATCATTCCACACAGAACTCCAAAAATGGACTGGACAAAATTATTGGCACCCTCAAATTAATATTTGGTAGCACACCCTTTGGAAAAAATAACTGAAATCAATAATTTCCTGTAACCATCAATGAGTTTCTTACACCGTTCTACTGGAATTTTGGCCCACTCTTCTTTTGCCAACTGTTCCAGGTCTCAGATTTGAAGGGTGCCTTCTCCCTCTTCTGCTGTTTTAAGGTCTCTCCACAGGTCTTCTATGGGATTTAGATCTGGACTCATTGCTGGACACTTCAGAAGTCTCCAGTGCTTATCTTCAACCATTTCTGGGTGCTTTTTGAAGTGTGCTTTGGGTCATTAACCTGCTGGAAGACCCATGACCTCCGATGGAGACCCAGCTTTCTGACACTGGGCCCTACATTGCACCCCAAAATTCTTTGGTAGTCTTCAGATTTAATGATGCCATGCACACAGTCAAGGCATCCAGTGCCAGAAGCAGCAGAGCAACCCCAAAACATCTGTGAACCTCCACCATGTTTGACCGTAGAGACCATGATCTTTTCTTTGAAGGCCTCATCTTTTCATTTTCTGTAAACAGTACAATGATGTGCTTTACGAAAAAGCTCTACTTTGGTCTTATCTGTCCACAGGACGTTCTCCCAGAATGACAAACAAAAGCAATAAACATGTGAACACCAAAGCATTTGTAATTGCAACAATTGTCTGGGAGAAGCGGTGCATTATCTGGCAGAAGAGCAGGGGTGCCAATATTTTTGACCATGACTGTACATGGTTAAAAAAGCCAGAGTTAGCCAGAAGGCTAGTTTTCATCTGTAGTCCCCTGGCCATGATGTAAAAAAGCAGAGAATTACGAAACAAAAAACGAACAAACAAAAAAACAAAAACAAACAAAAAATAAAAATACGTACAATATACAAAATACATATACAAACACTTAAGATACGATTAAGAAAAAAATACAACATCACAACATAACATTTTTTTTTTTTCAACAATATATTTATTAGAGTTTTTACATAGATATACAAAGTACATAGACAAACATATTCAAACGCTATACAAACATTGGGTACATTCAATAAGAGCACTTGAGTCCATGAGAGTTCTTACAGATGATATAAAGCAATCTTCAGGATGCAGCATATGATTGTGGTCCTGTACAGGGAAAAATGATGCTGTCCCTGTTTCACACAGTACATCAGATAAATCTTTGTTCTTAATATACTGGATGTAGCACCCCCATATTTTCTGAAATATTTCTTGTTTATCTTTTAGAGTATATGTAATTTTTTCTAATGGTAAACATAAAGACATTTCTTTGAACCAATGCGTAATACTTGGTTTGCCAATATTTTTCCACGTTAGAGCTATCACTCTCTTTGCTTGTAGTATTCCCATATTTATGAAATTTTTTCAGAGCCATTTATGTTATGTCCTACAGGATATAAGCCCAGTAGGAAAAATTCGGGTTCCCTCACTAGTCTAATTGATAAAATCTCCTGTATTATTACTCTAACCTCTTCCCAAAATTCCTTTATTTTTGGACATGACACAACATAACATTTTATCATAACATCAAAACAAGACAACAGTCTTTATCTCTTGACTGTCCGCCTTGTTCGGGACCACATCGTGGTCTCTGTGGTCAGATCTGGATCTGACTGTCCCCCTTTCTCTCTGTCTGTTTCAGTCTGCTCCTGCAGAAGAAGCTCCACAAGTTTGAGTTGGCTAGTTTAGCAAATCTGTGTCCCGAAGCAGCTGAGGAGGCCAAGGCCCTGATCCCCAGGTCAGTCCCATCCACATTACACACAGACCTGAACCAGGACTAGGATCATGTCTCCTTCTGGTCCTGCTCAGTGTGTTAAATGTGTGTGTTCGTGTGTGTGTGTTCAGTTTGGAGGGCCGGTTTGAAGACGAGGAGCTGCAGCAGATCCTAGACGACATCCAGACCAAGAGAAGCTTCCAGTACTGAGACCAGGACCAGGTCCAGGTCCAGGACTTCCATCAGCCCCCCACCCCCACCCCCACCTTTTTTTTAATTATGTCCTGATGTTTCAGATCATTTCTTCTGAAGTCACAATAAACTTTCATTTGTGTTTTTTACTCGCTCGTCGCCGTCTGTTTGTTTTTAAAGGATTTTTCCAGACCGACATGTTGGTTTGACTTATAATGATAAATAAACAAAAAATAACATACAGTACAGGCCAAAATATGGACACACCTTCTCATTCAATGCGTTTTTCTTAATTTTCATGACTATTTACATTGTAGATTCTCACTGAAGGCATCAAAACTATGAATGAACACATATGGAATTATGTACTTAACAAAAAAAGTGTGAAATAACTGAAAACATGTCTTGTATTTTAGATTCCTCAAAGTAACCACCCTTTGCTTACTAGAATATAAGACATGTTTTCAGTTATTTCACACTTTTTTGTTAAGTACATAATTACACATGTGTTCATTAATAGTTTTGATGAATTTAAATGTCAATAGTCATGAAAATAAAGGAAACGCATTGAATGAGAAGGTGTGTCCAAACTTTTGGCCTGTACTGTACTTCGTTAAAAACGTTGAGTCCTGATTCACTTTTCTGTACTCGGCTGCAGATCGTTTGTTCTCAGTTTGTTGACGGTTCAAACGTTAACACAGTACGCTGCTTCAGTGTTCGTGTCCTCAGAGTCCCGTAGAGCTTCAGGCAGGACGCCGCTGGACGTCCTCGCCATCCTCACCGTGTTCCTGCCGGTCAGAGTCCTCTCGTAGTCCATCAGCTGCCTCCAGAAGCCGGCGTTGGGTCGGATGAACGGACGCTGGTCCAGAACGGCTTCATGAGCCCGCCGCAGGCTGAGACCTTCAAACCTGCAGACACAGACAGCAACAGTAGGATCAGGAGGTCAAGTCAGATTTATTTATATAGCGCATTTACAGACGGTTGAGCCGCACCAAAGTGCTTCACATAAAAGTGCAAGAAAATACAGAATTGACAAAATTTACAAAGAAAACAAAAAAAAAAAAAATTAATTTAAAATAAAAGAAGATGGGATATTTTTTAAAAGCACTGTGGGATTTCTAGGGTACACTATTCTGCCCTACAAAGCAAAAAGGCAGTAACTAGGCAGAGTTCAGAACTGAGAAAAATGACTTTAAAGTTATCCTGTAATCCAGCCGTTTAGTTACTGTACAAATGACTAACATTTTTCTCCAAAACGACACACATTTGAGATAAGATGTTTTGTCACATAACAAAGGATGCCTTGAAAGTCATGAAAATGATAAAAACTCATTTTTGACCAAAAATGCAGTTACTGCCTTTTTGCTTTGTAGGGCAGCATTCCCTAGCACTTGCCAGAGGAAAAAACAAAAAAAACAACTTTAATCGAAGGCAAGAGAAAAGAGGAGGGTTCCATCAAGGTGGATTCAGAAACGGCCTGATTAGAATTAACACAAACTTTCACTTGAGGCTAAAGTCGTCCCGCTAACGCAGCTCAGTCGTGTCTAGTCAACGCTAACACAACCCAGAGAATATACAGGAGCATCTCAATACATTAGAATATGATGGAAAAGTCCATTTCCAGTAGTTCAAGTCAAATAGCCCCAACCAAGTATTGAGTCATATAGATGAACATACTTTTCAGAGGCCAACATTTCCATAATTTTTTTTAATTGGTCTTTTGTAATGTCCAATTTTTTTTAGACACTTCATGTCTAAATTTATTGGTAACACTTTACAATAACCAACTAAGTAATGTTTATAGATGGTTTATACACCAATTATTAACCATTTACAAATCTTTAAATGTTTTCAACCAATTTCTTAAAGGTATACGAATCATTTCAAAATCATTAACATACTTAATATAGTGTTAAAAATGTTAAAATGAGTGCAACTACAACTATTGATAAACTATTAATTATAATTTATTGGTTTCTTAATGGTAAAGTAACTCTAAACTTACATTAATATACCATCTATTTGTCATTTATGAATGATGTAGTTAGTTAAACATTAATTAATTATGTATTTACCATTCTAAATGGTCTATATACAGTTTATAAATGCTGATTAAACATTAATAAACTATCTGTTTACCATTTATAAAAGATGGTTATTGTAAAGTGTTACCAATTTATTTGATCTCATTATAATGATTATGGCTTAAATTTAATGAAGACCTACAATTCAGTGTCTCAAAAAATTTGAATATTACAAAAGACCAATTTTAAAAAGTATGTTTTACTACTGGAAAGTGACTTTTCCATCATATTCTATTTTCCACCACTGATTAAATCAAAATCCTGCATTCAATATCTTACATACAACAGATGGACCAGAGCGTGCTTAAAGTTTTAGCATTAAAAGAGATTCAAAGCAACAAAAAGATGAACCGAAGAGACACAAAACCACATCGGGGATGCAAATCATCAAAGACACAATCTCAAGAACCTGGTCTCACAGAAATCCGTGAAATAGCCACGGATTCGCTTAACTCAAAATCTGTGGAATAGCCACGGATTCACTCAAATTTCCGTGAGACTGACACGGATTTCGCTACAATACAAGTTAATATTTGTTCCTATTGGTTTGTTCCAAGTCACGTGACTTTCAAGGTCCCGGCGGTCAGAACAAAAAACATGGCGGTCAGTTCTCTCATTTTTAGTGAAAAAAATTAATATTTTGACTTAGTTTCTGCATAAAAATGGATTTTGATCACATTTCTAGCGAGAAATATCGAGTTTTATTTTCTAAATATTCACTCAGTGAATGTACATAATCACTTTGTATGTTGGAATAGCCACGGGATATGACTGTCATTAACTTGCATTGTAGCGAAATCCGTGTCAGTTTCACGGAAATTTAAGTGATTCCGTGGCTATTCCACGGATTTTGAGTTAAGCGAATCCGTGGCTATTGCACGGATTCCTGTGAGACCAGGTTGGTCTCAAAGACACTCAATACCTCATCAGATAGGCCATGATCAGAGCAGGTGAGCGGCTCCGGCCGGCGGTGCAGTGGACCAGGGTCCTCCCTGTCTGGTTCTGGTTGATCCGTTCAGCCACCGGGTCAAAGTACTGTCTCAGGGGGGCGTGAGGCTCGTCCTGGACGGGGACGTGGAGGACACGCAGGCCGTCCAGCTGGGGGTAGGACACGTCCTCCAGCCCGCTGGCGTTTACAATTAGCGTGATGTTCCTCCTGGTGAGGACGCTCGGGTTCAGAGCCGGGTCCAGACCGCTCAGGTACAGACCAGGAGACACCTGAGAGACCGCCATGACAGCTGCAGGACACAACACCTGGAACCAGTCAGTGCACCGGATCAACCGCCTGCAGCTCGTTGATATTTATTATTGATTATCAATATAGTTGCTCTCTAATTTTTCTGCTCATCAATTATCGGCTCTTAGATGAAGTAACATGGCAAGAAGCTCAAATCTTTATTTATTTATTCATTAATTTTTACTTACTGTAATATATCCAAATGAAGGTTGGTACTTGCTGATAAATCAGACGCTGGTGCAACATCAACAATTTTGTTGATTGCAGATATTTAGAAATGATAATGGTAATTAAATTGTTTATAATAATTAGTATCATTATCCAATCTCTATTATTTATGATGTTTATTTATTTGTCTACAAAATGCACAAATAAATAAAATAATGATATATAATTTTATTTTAAAAATGCCGAAATAAATACAAATGAATTATATGCTTGAACATATACACACTGACATGAAAAAAAAGTATGGCGTAATAAATAAGTAATGTAATACATAATAAATTGAAATAATTGAATTAATAAATGATAATCAAACAAGACATGAATAAACATGTATTAACCCTTTTGTGTTTGTATTTTATTTTTTCTTCGTCTGTGTTAATGTTTTTAATTTATACTTTACTTCTTTTACGTTTCATACACATTGGTCTATTTGTTCTGTGCACGTCAACGAAATGAAAACCCACTGAAGATTTCATAGCCACAAGCTCTGCTGTCAAGTAGCAAAACTCGACAAAAACTATTTGTCAGAAGTGGGATTCGAACCCACGCCTCCAGAGGAGACGGCGACCTGAACGCCGCGCCTTAGACCGCTCGGCCATCCTGACTTCCGAGCGACCGCAATCGATAATAGAGGTATATTTACTCCTACATCTATTGATTGTTTTATTCAATTTAATTCGAACTTTAATCGCTCATTGTATCCTGTTTCCGGCTACAAACATTTTTTATCTTGCTGAGTCGAGCTCAGACATGCCCGGACACGCCCACGACGGTCTGGGTCACGAGATAATGAGTCACAGTTTAAATCCACTCAGTTTCACTTCTGTTTTCATTCCGACAGACTACTTAGCGCACAGGTAAGCTCCTATCTATTTCTACTTGTTTCTGTTGTTAAAATCACCTTTATTAACAGCATTATTAACAGCATCTGATTGTAATAACTACACAAACTACGTTAAAACGCGCCGCTTTCACGATTTATTCGGTGGACGCCTAGATACGCACACACCAAACTTCTTTTAAAAATGTTGCAGTTTAATTATATTTTCCTTATTGTATATTGTATCTTTTGTCATTGCCCACTTTGTACGATATCCCCTGTCAGAAGGGTTTATTCTGAAGTATTCGGCCTTAGATCATGTCATAAAATACCTTGCTGAGTGGACTTTTTAAGTCTTGCTCCAAGCACAACACTAAATAACAACAATAAATCATCAATTACATTTAAACACGTGCTACTGCTCTGCACGAGATGAACGCCGAATACAAGAACGACTCCCGACAATCATATTAAATATCAAAATAGCTGATCTGACATGTCTGTTTTGTCAAATATTAGGGGTTTATATTTTTCCGACACATTTCCAGTTGAGTCTGGTGATAGGATTTATAGTTGCATTAGCATGTAACAGCATTCAGAATGTTTAAAAAGCATTTGAACAGACTCTCACCTGTTATTCCTGATTTAGAAAGGTTATAAATAACAAGTAAACCAAAACTTCCGGCCTTCATTTCCCGTTTCCGTTTTTCAAAATAAAAGCAAAAACATTTTTTTTTTTGACAAGCATGCAAATGAAATGACAAAAAACATTCAAACAAGTGCATGGTGTAGTTTGTTTATGTCAGATACACCAATGTCAATAAAAATGATACATTTTTATGAATATATTTCATACCAGTCAAACATAGTGGAAACCAGCCATTCATTTCTCCGTAGAGGAGGCGTGGTTTACGATCGTCCAGATCGGTTTATTGGGCGCTACGAATGTCTATCAAAAGCGTCTGTAGGTAGCTCTTAGCCAATCGTATCGCTTATACCAGATGACAGATGTAGAGCGTCAGAAATTGATGTTCACATAGCTGGACTAGCCCATCTCTATTTTGAGACTAAAATGCTCAATTTCTGCTCTGTAGTTTCAGCTCACAGTCTACCAGCAGTGTTGGTGTGTGTGTGTGTGTGTGTCTGTGAGAGAGTGTTGCTTGCTGCTTTGCTTCTCCAGTTCTCGCTTTCTGCAAGATTATTTATTTTTACTCCTTATTCCCCCTCATGTCATTCAGCCACACATCCACTGATTTTATGGGCAATAGACGAGCTGCTGGGGGTCTCTGGGGGCTCCGCTGTCCCCCGGCTCGTAGCCAGATCACCCTGGTTACAGCAGCGAGCGGTAGCGGGGCTAGTTGGTAGATTAGGTTTTGGCCAAATCCTGTCGGAAGCAAGGCTAAAACATACTTTTTGGTGGTGAAATAGGAGTTTAAAGTCAAACGTTGTTCTTCTTTTAAAATTAACTTTCTCTCTAAACTATTTAAAACGCCGTCTACAGCTAAAAAGAGTTTTGCGTCTGCAGCAGCCATGTTGGATCCATAAGAAAACTACAAAACTACAAGCTTCCGTCTGCCGAGTAGTACGCGTTGTCAAGGAACATTTACACATAATGTCTGCATGTACACTACAGTGTCATCGGTTTTATACTCATTTAAAAGTCAACATAAATCAAAAATTTTCAGCATAATCATTTTTTTCATATCAGTTTAAATATGACACTAGCCATGTTCTTTTTTTCTCACCTCATGTCACAAAGTACCACCTATAAATATTTATTTTTATCAATTTATAGCATATCAGTCTCACGGGAAATCACTTTTCTATATAACTGATAAGAGGCTACAGTAATTGAATAACACTGTATGTTAACCTTAGACTTGTTAATCTTATCTGATAATTGTAGCTGGTGAGTTCACTACTGAAATAAAGCTGCTTCTATTTTATTTTTTTTGTCATTTCATCGTATTCAAACAAAAAATAATAGTTATAGCCGTCCCTCCCCGTTCTGTGATTGGATCCTAAAACAGGGCTAAGAAACGGCCGTGGTTGCCAGACTGGCTGCAGGTTCGAAATGAAATCGAGCATGCAAGGCAGTGTGGGTATACCCAGGCTAAGTCAAACGGGCATTACATTACATTACATTACTTTCTGTGCTATTAAAAGGGTTACATTTAATGATTCCTAAATCAGTTTCTGTTCTGATGCGATGCAGACTACGTGAAAATGCAGAATCCAAACACAGCAGCAGACCGGGCTCAGAAAACTGTTATCCCAAAGGTCCGATATCACCCGAGCATCCAGATCAATGCATCCGCAGCCAAAACCAGAACCAATCAGACCCAGAGAACCAGACCTGCTGCTGTACGCCCCCCTCAGACTGGGACTGACCGTAAGATCCTTCAGATGTTCAAGTGTTGTTTCTGAAGTATTCAGCCTTAAATCACTGCGGTCAAGTGAGCCGTCATTCGCTTCTCCGTAGTCAAGCCAGCCGTCTCTTAGGGCTGGGCGATATGGCCCTAAAAGAATATCACGGTATTTCAGGCTATTTTTGCGATAACGATATTCTTGACGATATTACAAAATACTTAAAAAGATATAGAAAATATGATATTTTTTTAGTCTGTATAAATAAATAAAAATCTAAAATGTAGTGTGAAGTGCAAATCTCAACAGTTGCCAAATACAAAAAAATGAGCAAATAATAAAAATAACCATTTAGGCGTTCCGGGGGACATATTTAATTAAATTTTGTAAAGGAGAATAAAGGTTCTTGTATGTTTTATTTAAGGCATCTTATTTTGACAGTATTCTTGTAAGTGCTGTGGTGGATTCTGTTAACACACTATGCTCTTATTTTGAAAGCTGCATGTGTTTAGCGACAGAGAGTAAGTAGCTTTTTGTGATTAAAACAACTTTAATTGTGAGCTAATGTTAACCTTACGCCACCACATCAAGAAGCAGGAACGTTGCCGATATCATGATATGCATTTTTTTTAACCATAAAAAAAATATACCGATATTATCGTGAACGATACGATATGGCACACCCCTACCGTCTCTATATAATGTAGTTTTGCACCCATATTGTGATATTTACGGTAAATTCACTGAAACTGCTCCAAGCTAGTTGACATGGAGGATAAACACTTTACTGTCATTCTTTATCACTTTTTTTCAGTATAAATCTCTCACCAGCAGAGAGGAGATGAAGTATTAATGTTACATCAACACACCACGTGAAATAATCAAATTGCGTTGTGCTGAAAATGTATTTGTTGTGTCCACGTGCGGTTTTCAGTTTTCAGAATGAAGTATTACACAACCATGCTCAAATATCAATTAGTGACTGGAAACAGACAGTTTAATTTTAATGATTTTTTAAAAATGTAATGTAAGATTTTGCTGTACAGTAAATATTCAAGTGCATTTTATTATGAATTTCCACAGTAAAAAGTCCTGTAATTTTGTGAGAATATACCTGTAGTCCTGTAGAATGAACCTGCAGTGAAATTAGTGACTGGAAACAGACAGTTTAATTTTAATTCATTTTTAATACAATTTAATATTTTACTGTACAGTAAATATTCAAGTGCATTTTATTATGAATTTCCACAGTGAAAAGTCATGTAAATTTGTGAGAATACCTTAGGTGCCGTAGAATGAACCTGCAGTGAAATTAGTGACTGGAAAAGACAGTTTAATTTTTAATTTAATATTTAATTGTACAGTACATATTCAAGTGCATTTTATTGTGAATGTCTACAGCGAAAAGTCCCGTAAGTTTGTGAGAATGTACCTTAGGTCCTGTAGAATGTAGCTGAAGTGGAATTAGTGACTGGAAACAGACAGTTTAATTTTTATTAATTTTTAATGTAATATTTTTAATGTAAATAGTAAATAGTTTTCCTCTATAACCGTATCATCAAGATTGATGATTGTTAGGTCAAACCAAAAAAGGGAATAGTAAACTTAAAATTAACAATAGAAAACTAGAAGAACTATTAGAAAACATAGTGAACTGAAAGAGTCTGAGTTTTTTTTTATTTTTCTGACACATTTCCAATTGAGTCTAGTGATAGGATTTTTAGTTGCATTAGCATGTAATAGCATTCAGAATGTTTAAAAAGCATTTTGAACAGACCCTCACCTGTTATTCCTGATTTAGAAAGGTTATAAATAACAAGTAAACAAAAACTTCCGGCCTTCATTTCCCATTTGCGTTTTTCAAAGTAAAAGCAGAAAAAAAAAAATAAGTTCCAGCATTTTTGACAACCATGCAAATAAATTACAAATATATTTAAGCAGGGGTCTTTTGTAGTTTGTCTATGTCAGATACACCAATGTTCATAAAAAAATATACATTTTTATGAATTTATTTCATACCAGTCACACTGGTATTACATTTGGCTTTCTGTGCTATTAAAAGGGTTAAATGTAATGATTCCTAAATCAGTTTCTGTTCTGATGCGATGCAGACTACATGAACATGCAGAATCCAAACGCAGCAGCAGACCGGACTCAGAAAACTGTTATCCCAGAGGTCCGATATCACCCGAGCATCCAGATCAATGCACCCGCAGCCAAAACCAGAACCAGTCAGACCCAGAGAACCAGACCTGCTGCTGTACGCCCCCCTCAGACTGGGACTGACCGTAAGATCCTTCAGGTAAATCCAAGTCCTGCTGTGAAACTGCCACCTGATGGAGGACAAAACCAAGAGCAGAGCACTTTGAAACCCATGAACAAACCGGAACAGAGAACTCCGAAAACTATGAAAAAACAGGAACAGAGAACTCTGAAACCTACAAACAAACTGGTCCAGAGAGCGGCTGCAGATCCAGATCCTGCCAGAGTCCCTGTCAGACCACAGGAGGTCCCTCCGGGTCTTGGGGTCCAGTTGGACCAGTGTGTTGTGGATCAAGTAGAGGTTCTGACCCGCGGACAGAGTACCAATCAGGACTGGTTCGCCTGGAGGAAGAACCGGATCACTGCCTCTGTGGCTCACCGCATCGCTCGCAGCGGATTCGTTAACGGGAAGAGCACGACCCCGCCCACCTCCTACCTGGCTGCTATCATGGGTAAGCCACACCCCCAACACCTGGTCACACCTCCTAATTCCGTGTTCACACCAAGCGTGAAGCGATAATTCATACAAAGTCACCCCTGGATTCCACTGGATGCGTAACGGCTGCAGATCCGTCGTCGGAGCCGTTACGCATCCATTATAATCAATGTGTGAGATTCCACCGACTGCAGATCCGCTGCGTAATGAGTCCGACAACGCAGGGCCGTCCTACAGCCCTCGCAACACTTGCGCAGAGCTTCTATTTTTGTCAGACGACAGAGCACGGCGCATAAATTCAGCACAGAACAGATCGTTCGGGACAGGAAGTAGTGCACAGACACAAAATAAAACATCCGGTATATTTTCAAAATAAAATACCTCGGGTTCACGGTGGATCGTATTTCATAACTTGAAGACCTGAAATCAACAGGTTAGAGGTTTTCACTCGTCTTTTCACCCCACTGACACCGCTCACTCCGGTGCTTGTTGTAAACAAACAGAGATCACTAAGGCTTGTTAACAAGAGGCTCTTGTTAACGAGCCGGCCGACCTCGTTAGCGATCGTTAAGACGGAGTCGCTGGATTTGTCTCCAGTCATTAACAAGGAGATGTTGATTATCTTCCAGTTATATCAATTGATAAGGCGTGAATTCGCGAGATCTCGTGCGTCCTCGGGACTCTGCTGTCCGCAACAGCTCCGACACAGACGGATCCGGTGGGTGTTGACGGACTGCGGAGATACGCAGCTGTTGCGGACAGACCCCTGTCGGAGTCGTTACGCATCCAGTGGAATCCTGGGGTTAATGTGTGAACTTTGTGAATGGGATTGTTGAGATTCTCCTGCATAGCAGAACTCTTATGAACCAAACTCTATTCAGAAAACGTGATTTTCTAGGTAGTTTTCTTGTGGTTTTGCAGACTTTTTACACATCAGCATCATGTTGTCGTTATTTGAGCGTCCTTTTGGTCCTTAACATTAAAACACTCAATTTTGGGTTCATACTGATGTATCAGTCCCTGGAGAAGGTGATAAAAATAACTTATAAATAATCCAGACATGACATGACTTCCACAGCAGTAGGGAATATTTCAGACACTCAGATCTACAGGAGCATCTCAATACATTAGAATATGATGGAAAAGTCCATTTCCAGTAGTTCAAGTCAAATAGCTCCAACCAAGTATTGAGTCATACAGATTTATCAAAGGCCAACATTTCCATATTAAACATACTTTTTAAAATTGGTCTTTTGTAATATTCACATTTTTTAAGACTCAGAATTTTAGGTCTTCATTAAATGTAAGCTATAATCATTATAATTAGAAGAAATAAAATAAATTAAGACATGAAATGTTTCATTCTGTGTGTAATGGATCTATATAATGTGTTATTTCCACTTTTTGAATTGAATTACTGACATAAATAAACTTTTCTAATTAATTGAGATGCACCTGTAGTGCTAGTGCATCTCATGTGAGTAGGCTCAAGGCTGCGTGAAAACTATTAACAGATTAGAATAAAATAAGATTGACTGGTTCTCACTAGGCGAGGGGCCGAGGGTCCAGACCAGAGCCATGTCCTGGGGGATCCAGAAGGAGGCCCAGGTGGTCCGCATATATCAGGTAGAGTTCAACAATCAATATATTGAATGGTAAGCCCTGTATCAGGACCCTAACTGTCTCCATGTAGAGACGCTTCTTATTCATAGTGATGATGATGTCATCCTGCAGAGGATGAAGAGCAACGCGTTGGGTCACAAAGTCTCCGTTCGGGACTGCGGGTTGTTCATCGACGCCCGGCGGAGCTGGCTAGCAGCGAGTCCTGACGGCATCGTGACGGACAGCCGGACCGGCCAATGGCTGCTCTGCCTCGAGGTGAAGTGTCCTTACAAACACAAAGACAGACGGGTGGAGGACGCCTGCAGGGACGACCCCGCCTTCTGTCTGGAAATACAGGACGAGGACGGACAGGAGCCCGGAGGGGTAAAAAAAACTAAATAGTTTTTAACTGTCCACAACCTCTCCTCTCCTCCTTCTTCATGTCCTCCTTGTCTCAAATGTCCTCTAGTTGTGTCAAATATCCTCTCCTATTCTACATGTCAGAGTTGTCCTCTCCTTGTCTTCCTGTCCGATTTGTCCTTTTTGTCTCAAATGTCCTCTCCTTGCCTTCCTGTCACAGATGTCCTCTCCTTGTACCAAATGTCCTCTATGTCTCAAATGTCCTCTCCTTGCCTTCCTGTCTCAAATGTCCTCTCCTTGCCTTCCTGCCTCAAATGTCCTCTCATTGTCTTCCTGCCTCAAATGTCCTCTCATTGTCTTCCTGTCTCAAATGTCCTCTCCTTGCCTTCCTGTCTCAAATGTCCTCTCCTTGTCTTCCTGTCTCAAATGTCCTCTCCTTGTCTTCCTGTCTCAAATGTCCTCTATGTCTCAAATGTCCTCTCCTTGCCTTCCTGTCTCAAATGTCCTCTCCTTGCCTTCCTGTCTCAAATGTCCTCTCCTTGCCTTCCTGCCTCAACTGTCCTCTCCTTGTTTTCCTGTCTCAAATGTCCTCTATGTCTCAAATGTCCTCTCCTTGCCTTCCTGCCTCAACTGTCCTCTCCTTGTTTTCCTGTCTCAAATGTCCTCTATGTCTCAAATGTCCTCTCCTTGCCTTCCTGTCTCAAATGTCCTCTCCTTGCCTTCCTGCCTCAACTGTCCTCTCCTTGTTTTCCTGTCTCAAATGTCCTCTATGTCTCAAATGTCCTCTCCTTGCCTTCCTGCCTCAAATGTCCTCTATGTCTCAAATGTCCTCTCCTTGTCTCAAATGTCCTGTCATTGTCTTCTTTTCCCATTTGTCTTCTTTGTCTCAAATGTCCTCCTTGTTTTCCTGCCCTTGTCTCTAACATCTCCTCCCATCCAACTTGTCCTCTCCTTGTCTTCCTGTCTCATTTGTCCCCTTTTTGTCTCAAATGTCCTCTCCTTGACTTCCTGTTCCAGTCCCTGGTCTACCGCTTGAAGACGTCCCACTGTTACTACACACAGATCCAGGTCCAGCTGGCAGTGACGGGCCTGAGGCGAGCCGACCTCGCCGTCTTCACCCTTAAGGAGACCGCCATCGTCCCAGTGACCTTTGACCCTGACCTTTGGGAGGAGACATTGTCCAAACTGGAGATGTTTTACAGGGACGCCGTCGTGCCTCACATAAAACAGAAGAGGCAGCAGGACGCAGCAGCAGCCTGGACCCGTGAGCTGTAGAGACGGACGACTGATACTGAAGAGCAAACCACACCAGCAATTCACACATGAATGACACATGATGAATTGCTGGTGTGTTGTGTGAATTGCTGGCGTGTTGTGTGAATTGCTGGCGTGTTGTGTGAATTGCTGGCGTGTTGTGTGAATTGCTGGCGTGTTGTGTGAATTGCTGGCGTGTTGTGTGAATTTCTGGCGTGTTGTGTGAATTTCTGGCGTGTTGTGTGAATTGCTGGTGTGTTGTGTGAATTGCTGGTATGTTGTCTGAATTGCTGGCGTGTTGTGTGAATTGCTGGCGTGTTGTGTGAATTGCTGGCGTGTTGTGTAAATTGCTGGCGTGTTGTGTGAATTGCTGGCGTGTTGTGTGAATTGCTGGCGTGTTGTGTGAATTGCTGGCGTGTTGTCTGAATTGCTGGTATGTTGTGTGAATTGCTGGCGTGTTGTCTGAATTGCTGGCGTGTTGTGTGAATTGCTGGCGTGTTGTGTGAATTGCTGGCGTGTTGCGTGAATTGCTGGCGTGTTGTGTGAATGGCTGGCGTGTTGTGTGAATTGCTGGCATCGTTTGCACTTCAGGGCCACCGTAGAAAGCCTTTCTTGTTATAACAAGATCATTCTCATCCAACAAATTTTTCTAGTGTGTTTTTGTCTTGCTAAAATATAAAGCTATTTTGTATAAGAAAATGTTTTGCTGTATTTATTTTATTTTATATATAATTATATATATATATATCAGTGTGTCCCTAGCATTATATCGGAGGGGGTGTGTGAGGTTCTTGCTCACATTTAGCTCTCAAAGTGCACAAGATTGATGCATTTTACTTAAAAATGTACACATTTTTTTCCCAGGAGGGCATGCACGTCAGAATAGTACATCATGAAACAATTTTGACTGAATCAAGAAGAAGTCTGTTAAGAACAGAGAAACAAAACGAGCTCATGTTGTATTTTTCATTTTTCGGATGATATGCAGTTGTACGTACATTATAACTTTTATATACATTACTTTTTAAAAGTATTTTTTAACTACAATTTTCATATTGTTTGTAAAACGTTCTCAGAACTACAAATAAAAAAATTATCTACATATGTTTGTTTTTGAAAGAGTGGTGCGCATACATTTAAGAAAATAAGTAATTGTTATTGTTCTGTTGGTATAAATTTCAGTAGTTACTTTGCATAAATCAAACATTACAAAAACATTCAATGACTTGTAATTTTCTCCACCTGATGGCGATACGTGTGTAGTATGTTCAGATTTTTCTAAAGTAAATGATTAAGAAATTTTAAAAAACTTCCTGCTGCAGACTGAATTAGTCCACTATGGATGACCAGAAACAGGTATCAATAGTTTTAATCAATATGGAAATATATATATATATATAAATAAATTCATAATTTATATGGATGTAATGTAAATATTTATTTATCCAGAAATAAATTTCTGTCTACCACAGGCAACAAATATGGTAAGTACTGTATTTAGGTCCACTATAGTGTTTATTCTCTGAACCATTGTGGTGTGTGTACGATTTCTCCTCTCCAGTGATAAACCATTTATCAATGACAAAAAATGTAAAAACAGGCATTGTTGATTTTAAAGTTTCCGACGGTCCTTGAACGGATCACCAGTTTCCAAATAATAATATTACATTTTTAAGACTTTATTTATTCCATCTAAGGGTCTATTTATTTAAAAATATATATATATTTAAGTCATTATACTTTATTTATACCAGCTAAAGCTCTGTTTATTTATTAAAAATGTGATCTATTGTGTGTTATTTGTAGCAGCTACAGGTCTCTTTATTTCTCATACATATTATTTAAGTTATTATACTTTATTTATGTTTCTTTTTTGTTTCATACACATTGGTCTTTTTATTCTGTGCACGTCAACGAAATGGAAACACACTGAAGATTTCATATCCACAAGCTCTGCTGTCAAGTAGCAAGACTCGACAAAACTTGCCTGTCAGAAGTGGGATTCGAACCCACGCCTCCAGAGGAGACGGCGACCTGAACGCCGCACCTTAGACCGCTCGGCCATCCTGACACCTAATCAATTACAAGCGATAATAGACAACGTACACTTGATGTACGGTGTCGTAAAGTTTTAATGACCTCTATTGATTTTCACCGATTATTTGTCCCTTCAGTCGCTTATTGTATCCTGTTTACGGCTTTAAACATTTTTTATTTTGCTGCGTCGAGCTCAGACATGCACACGATGGTCTGAGTCACAGTTTAACAAGATCATTCTCATAGCCCACTTTGTACGATATCCCCTGTCAGAAGTGTTTATTCTGAAGTATTCAGCCTTAGATCATGCTGAGTGGACTTTCTAAGTCGGTACCCTTGCTTGCACCAAGCACACCATGGTGGCCAACAATAAATCATCAATTACATTTAAACACCTGCTACTGCCCTGTGCAAGATGAACGCCGAATACATTAATTTCCCGTTTCCGTTTTTCAAAATAAAAGCAGAAACAATTTTTTTGACAAGCATGCAAACGAAATTACAAAAAACATTCAAGCAAGTGCATGATGTAGTTTGTTTGTACATTTTTATGAATATATTTCAAACCAGTCAAATGGGTATTACATTTGGCTTTCTATGCTGTTAAAAGGGTTAAATTTAATGATTCCAACATTTGACCAATCACGACGGAGAAATGTTGGAGGCTCCAACATTTGACCAATCACGACGGAGAAATGTTGGAGGCTCCAACATTTGACCAATCACGACGGAGAAATGTTGGACGCTCCAACATTTGACCAATCACGACGGAGAAATGTTGGAGGCTCCAACATTTGACCAATCACGGCAGAGAAATGTTGGAGGCTCCAACATTTGACCAATCACGACGGAGAAATGTTGGATGCTCCAACATTTGACCAATCACGACGGAGAAATGTTGGATGCTCCAACATTTGACCAATCACGACGGAAAAATGTTGGAGGCTCCAACATTTGACCAATCACGACGGAGAAATGTTGGATGCTCCAACATTTGACCAATCACGACGGAGAAATGTTGGAGGCTCCAACATTTGACCAATCACGACGGAGAAATGTTGGAGGCTCCAACATTTGACCAATCACGACGGAGAAATGTTGGATGCTCCAACATTTGACCAATCACGACGGAAAAATGTTGGAGGCTCCAACATTTGACCAATCACGACGGAAAAATGTTGGATAGATAGATAGAATTTATGGGTATGTAAGAAGTCTTAGCAAGATTCAACAAAACCTGCTTGTCAGAAGTGGGATTCGAACCCACGCCTCCAGAGGAGACGGCGACCTGAACGCCACGCCTTAGACCGCTCGGCCATCCTGACCAATGGGTGGCCTCTGTGGCTCACCGCATTGCTCACAGCGGATTTGTTAATGGCAAGAGCACGACCCCACCCACCTCCTACCTGGCTGCTATCATGGGTAAGCCACACCCCCAACACCTGGTCACACCTCCTCATGCCGTGTTCACACCAAGCGTGAAGCGATAATTCACACAAAACGCGAGGAGGAGGGGAGCGTCAGTCGGATCACTCTGATAAAACACCCAAAACAGAGCGAGTGATGGAGAAGAAGAGACATCCCGCAGGTAGAAAGGAATGAAATGTGGTGATGTAGCACCATCACCTCATGTTATCTGTTTTTAATCATGCCATGGTGGCTGGGTCCCTCTCCCCTGGGACCCTATTTATTTATTTTTTCCTGGTGATAAATTAATTATTTAATATCCCAGAACATGATTGTGTCCGCTGAACACCGCCCAATATTTTATTAGGTTAGATGATTAAGGTAAAATGTAAATTATGTCACTCAGTAATGATCAGCCTCATGTGGGACTCATGAAAATGACAAAC
>NC_081520.1:2534333-2551833 GCF_030273125.1 Centropristis striata | reverse complement strand
ATAGATTTTTTTGGAAGCCCTGCAAGGACACTGTTACAGTGGTCAAGTCTACTAAAGATAAATGCATGGGCAAGTTTTTCTAAATCTTGCTGAGACATAAGCCCTTTAATTCTTGATATGTTTTTAAGGTGGTAGTAGGCTGACTTATTAATTGATTTAATGTGTTTTTTGAAATTCAAGCCTGAGTCTATGACAACACCAAGATTTCTGGCTTGGTGTGTGGTTTCTAACAGTTAGATTTAGATTAGATAGGTACAACTTCAGTGCTCTGCTGTGATTGGTCAACTCACCTGTGCGATTGTCTGACTCCGCCCACCGGCGTCAACTCGCCCATCAGCAGTTTGAGGACGGTTGTTTTACCAGCACCGTTTTCACCGACCTGTCAGGAAAAAAAACAAAACGTCAATTGACCAGATACAGCCGACTGTGGATGATTGATCGATTTGATCAGCTGCTGTTAACAGGCCACCGATTGGCTCTCATCACTGAGGACACGTACGATGCAGATGCGAGACTCTAGGTCGGCCGACAGGTTGAGTCCAGAGAAGAGACGATGGTCTGGAGAGTAATAAAACTCTACTTCATCCAGCTGCAGGATGGGAGGGGACAACTTCTCAAAGTTATCTGGAAACCTGTTGGAAGGGAAACACGTCAATTAATCAATTAATCAGTCAATGGACTCTAAAAGGGGCCGAGATACAGTACAGGCCAAAAGTTTGGACACACCTTCTCATTCAATGCGTTTCCTTTATTTTCATGACTATTTACATTGTAGATTCATCAAAACTATTAATGAACACATGTGGAATTATGTACTTAACACAAAAAAGTGTGAAATAACTGAAAACATGTCTTATATTCTAGTAAGCAAAGGGTGGTTACTTTGAGGAATCTAAAATACAAGACATGTTTTCAGTTATTTCACACTTTTTTTGTTAAGAACATAATTCCATATGTGTTCATTCATAGTTGTGATGCCTTCAGTGAGAATCTACAATGTAAATAGTCATGAAAATAAAGAAAAACGCATTGAATGAGAAGATGTGTCCAAACTTTTGCCCTGTACTGTAAAAGTATATCTCCTTACTTTAAAGTGACCTCAGTTTCTTTTTCAAGCGGCTTCAGTTCAGGTCTGCAGAGGAAATCAGAGAGTACTTTCAGGTTGAGAACCGACTAGAGACAACCAACGTTCAACAACCAACCAGGATCACACTGTTAACTCTCAGGTGTCTCAGAATATGTGAATACGGTGTCTGAATACTCACAGCCTCTCCAGCAGTTTCAGTTTGCTCTGCACCTGAGCTGCTCTGTTTGCATTGTAACGAAATCTGTCGATAAACACCTGAATCACACACAAATGTCTGTGTCACAATGCATTCTGGGAAAACAGCCTCAATCATTGGATCACGTCGTGGTTTGTTAGTTTTTTCAGTGGTAGTTGTCGTACCTGTATATGTTGTCTGTACTGCAGCTGGGCCTCGTACTCCCTCTGCTGGTTCTTCAGTCGGTCTTCTTTGGTTTTAATAAAGTTTTCGTAGTCGCCACGGTAACTGTCCAGCCTCTGGGAGTGCAGGTGGATGATGTCCGTCACCACGGCGTTCAAGAAGTTTCTGTCGTGGGAGACGACCAAGATGGTGGACTGCCATGTCTGTGGAACAGGTACAGCGTATTAATAGTTAGATCGTGACAAACCCCTCTAATTGTTTTCAATAAGGACTGTTGAAGTGAGTGACAGTTCAGACCTGCAGGTAGTTCTCCAGCCACAGAATGGCTCTGACATCCAACATGTTGGTCGGCTCTGAAACACACAAAGTACATGTTTAATTGACCTGCCAGACGCTGCAGGTCAAAGACTTTGTTTACCCTCCACCGCTGGAACAGCTTCATGATTTTTTGACCCCACCCTACTACTTGTTGTACTACTTGGAGCACTTCTACTAGATCATTTTAAAAGATAGAGAAAACAGCAATCTTGGTCTGTGATCATGCTTAAATTATTGTACTGACATACTTTAAACTGTACCGTTTATCTTATATAACTGTCTGTTATCGCGTTTTAGGTGTATAGTATGCTCAGTCATTTGTAGTGTGTGACAGCTACCACAGTAACCAGAGTGTGACTGTCGTTGTGTCCAGAGGAAGATCTGACTCACCATCAAGAAGCAGCAGGTCCGGCCTGATGGAAACAACGAAAATAGATGATGAGTTCAAGAGCACGCACACAAACAAAAGCATGCATGACTGAAGAAGAATAGTGTTTATATGTAAAGAAAAGCTGAAACTCACCGAGCAAACAGAGCTCTGGCCAACGCCAACCTCATCCTCCATCCTCCTGAAAACTCCCTGCACACACACACACACACACTCATTTTATTATAAACAGTGTATGGTGTGATAGTGAACTACTTGTAATTTTTGGCGACATCACTGTTTATACAATGTGGGACAATGCAGGATAGTCCCTTTGACATAAATAACAACATTTTGGGTTCAGATTTTAAAGTTAACTTTATCGTACACTACCGGTCAAAAGTTTTAGAACACCCCAATTTTTCCATTTTTTTATTGAAATTCAAGCAGTTCAAGTCAAATGAACAGCTTGAAAGGGTCCAAAGGTAAGTGGTGAACTGCCAGAGGTAAATAAAAAAAGGTAAGCTTAACCAAAACTGGAAAATAATGTACATTTCAGAATTATACAAGTAGGCCTTTTTCAGGGAACAAGAAGTGGGTTAACAACTTAACTCTATGGAGTCTTGGGCTATTTTGTCCATTTTTGAATTCTTTTCATGTCTTTGTAAGTCATTTTGTGTCTTTTTGTGTCTTTTTTTGGTCATTTTGTGTCTTTTTTTAGTCCTTTAGTCCAACATAAAATGTGATTTTGAATCTTTTTTTTAACTTTCAAAACACTATCATGCTCAATAAAGAATTTTAAATGTTGCAAATGTGCATTAATTTCAGCGTACACTGAGACATTAAACTGCACAATTTTCAATTAAATTCTGGAAAAGTTGGTGTGTTCTAAAACTTTTGACCAGTAGTGTAGGGGTGTACAGTAAATCTGCAGGTAATAAATGATAGTCAACAGAAAGTCACCCTAAGCAACAGAAACTTTTCTATCCCTGTTTGTTTGTGTGTGAGACAGAGGGAGAGAGGACTCACTTGGTAGTCTGCTGTTGCATTTTGGGAGAGAATCCGAGACCAGCCAGGATGACGGAGGCTCTGATTGGATGAGACAGATGTCAATCAGAAAGTGTTCAAACATTCATTTTAACATGTTCTTGTTTAGGGTTAGTGTCGGTTAATTAAACCAGAAACTGCTGGTATGAGGCTCACACACCACTGCCAGTTTTGCTGTATTTTCTCAGAATGTTTTCAGTGATGCTGTGTGGTTGCCGTGGTTACCTGGCTGGAGCCTTGTCAGCCTCGATCTCCTCCAGCTTGCCGTAGATCTCCGACAGTCTGACGCTCTCCAACCCGTCGGCACTGAGACAAAAAACAAAACACAGTGTGAGCACCAGACAACATTGATGTTACTTCAGGGTTTTATATACAGGAGCATCAATACATTAGAATATGATGGAAAAGTCCATTTCCAGTAGTTCAAGTCAAATAGCCCCAACCAAGTATTGTATTGTTGTTTTAGAACACCCCAATTTTTCCAGTTTTTTATTGAAATTCAAGCAGTTCAAGTCAAATGAACAGCTTGAAAGGGTACAAAGGTAAGTGGTGAACTGCCAGAGGTAAATAAAAAAAGGTAAGGTTAACCAAAACTGAAAAATAATGTACATTTCAGAATTATACAAGTAGGCCTTTTTCAGGGAACAAGAAATGGGTTAACAACTTAACTCTATGGAGTCTTGGGCTATTTTGTCCATTTTTGAATTCTTTTCATGTCTTTGTAAGTCATTTTGTGTCTTTTGGTGTCTTTTTTGTCATTTTGTGTCTTTTTTGGTCTTTTTTTAGTCCTTAGTGTGATTTTGAATCTTTTTTTTTACTTTCAAAACACTATCATGCTCAATAAAGAATTTTAAATGTTGCAAATGTGCATTAATTTCAGAGTACACTGAGACATTAAACTGCATCATTTTCAATTAAATTCTGGAAAAGTTGGTGTGTTCTAAAACTTTTGACCAGTAGTGTACATATACATACATATATATATATATATATCTATATATCTTACGTTCCGTTGGCGATGCGAGCGTTGAGCGTCTTCTCCTCCGTCAGCAGACCTTCTCTCAGCGTGTCGCTCAGCAGCACGCTCTGCAGCGCCGCCGTATCGTCTCCCGCCACTTCCTGTTCCACGTGGAGGATGGAGATGTGAGCTGGGACGCGGAGGTTTCGACTCGCCAACATCTTCAACAGCGTCGTCTTCCCCAGTCCGTTCCTACCGATCAGGCCATACCGTCGACCCGTCGCCAGAGACAGCTCCGCCCCCTGCAGCAAACACCTGGAGACAGAAATATATTCATCAAAGACTGGAATCAGGCCCTGCAGGCTTCAACAAGTCAAATTTAAAACTTTAAAAAACAGAGGCCCAGAATTACTTGAGAAGTATATGAATGTATTCACAGCTCAAATTGTGAGGTACTTAGTTCTGTTTTGTAGTTCTGATAAAAAATTGAAACATTTAAAAGTGAGACAGAAGTTTATGCATTTGTTTTAGATAAAAATTAATACTTATTAATACTTATTTAATACATTTTAAGACCTTTCAAAATCGTATTTCAGACATTTTATGAAATTTTAGGAGAATTTTTGACATTTGAAAGTCTTAAATTCAAATTATTGGATTTTAGACGTTTTAAGACTTTTTAAGACGAATATTCCAGCGGAAACCCTGGAATATAGTTCAAAACTCAAATAAAAATGTTAATATAATAGTTAAAGCTCAAATAGATTAATAAAAACGTATGAATGTATTATTATTATTGTTATTAATAATAATAATAACAACAATAATTGTTATTAATAATAATAATAATAAAAAAGTGAATGATCTAAACTGAAAAACAATTCACCAATAACTGAAATATTTCCATTCTATATATATATATATATATACATACATACATACACACACACATACATGCATACAGGTGCATCTATCTATAAAAGCAAGAAGCGTCTGTGTGTGTGTGTGTGTGTGTGTGTGTGTCTAGGGCATATCTCGCTGATTGTTAGTCAGACTGACCTAAGATTTCGTATGTGTCTTGTGCATGGCATGAAAGTGTGTATCATCGATTTTAAAGATTTTTCTAAATATCATTATTGTGTTGCGGCATTGCACTGTTTCCGATCGGACGCCTTTAAGGGGAGCTCTGCACCTGACTCATCTCATCTGTAAGTCTATATGGCCACTGAACTAGTCTCAATAAATTAGAATATAGTAGAAAAGTTTATTTAGTAAGTAATCATGTCAGTCAAGTCAGTAATTCAATTCAAAAAGTGGAAATAACACATTATATAGATCCATTACACACAGAATGAAACATTTCACGTCTTCATTTATTTAATTTCTCCTAATTATAATGATTATGGCTTACATTTAATGAAGACCTAAAATTCAGTGTGTCAACAAATTTAAATATTACAAAAGACCAATTTTAAAAAGTATGTTTAATATGGAAATGTTGGCCTCTGAAAAGTATGTCATCTATATGACTCAATACTTGGTTGGGGCTATTTGACTTGAACTACTGGAAATGGACTTTTACATCATATTCTAATGTACTAAGATGCACCTGTACATAGATTAATTTATTTAGCATAATAAGTGATTGACATTGTATAAACTCGCCTTTCTCCAAACGAAACATCAAAGTTCTCGATGCGGATGTCGTAGCTGCGGTTCTTCCCTGATTGGTCGACTCTGTTGTCCTTCTTACTGCTGGCCTGACTGGCCGACGCCTCTTCCAGGACTCTGTGAGAAATCACATGAAGACAGGTAAGAGGAGCACACATGGTAATGGTAAATGGTAAATGGTAAATGGACCTGCACTTATATAGCGCTTTACTTATATAGCACTCAAAGCTCTTTACACTACAGACTGCGCTCATTCACCCTTTCACACACACATTCATACTGGTGGCAGAGGCTACCCTAAACGGTCCCACCTGCCACCATTGGGAATTCATTCACACACCGATGAACACAGCACATCGGGAGCAATTTGGGGTTCAGTATCTTGCTCAAGGATACTTCGACATGTAGGCTGCCATGGTCAGGGATCGAACCACCAACCCTTCGGTTGGGGGCCAACCAACTCTACCAACTGAGCCACAGCCGCCCCTTTTTTTTTTTTTGGGGGGGGATCGAACATTTATTTACCCTTATTAAAAGTTACAATAAAACCATTAACATCTTCAAACGATAGCAAAATAAAGAGAACCAAAAATATTGGCCAAAACATATTTACAGAGACAGTTTGCAGATAAAAAGCTCACATTTTGTACACAATCCCAACCCCTGCATCATAAACTCTGAAATGTGAACACTGCAATACTCAAGAAGCTTGAATGTGGTTTTAGCCAGAAAAAGAATCAAAATGCACAAACAAAGACATTGCTCTGCACATGAGGACAGATACTGACAGTGGAGTGGATGGTTTCAGAGAGTCCTTCTCGTTCCGGCGGTCGTGTTTAGCTTTTAGCTTCGCCTCGGCCTTCTCCAGTTTTTTGGCATCCACCGTCTGAAGAGAGACAGGAAGTCATGCGTTTAATGACAATGTCAGGGATCAGCTAACCTAAACTACTGGAGGAGTGAAGTGACTCACTGTGTTCTGACCACGTTTCACCATCCAGATACCTTGAACATCTTCTGCTGCACAAACTGAACAGACGAGAGAGCAAATATCAAACACTGTTACAGGTAAATTACTATAAAAATCAACTGCAATCATTTTTTTTTATTTATTTCAAGGCTTCTTACCGTTATCTGCAGAAATCTGAGAGAGCTGAACTGGAGTGTCCAACAACAGCTGCCTCTGACCGCCGTGATGGTTATTCCTGTTCAACACACAACATACACATCATTCCCAACAGAAACACACGTTATTCCTGACAGTAACACACGTTATTCCTGAAGGTAACGCACGTTATTCCTGATGGTGACACACGTTATTCCTGACAGTAACACACGTTATTCCTGAAGGTAACGCACATTATTCCAGACAGGAATGCACGTTATTCCAGACAGTAACGCGCGTTATTCCAGACAGTAACGCGTGTTATTCCAGACACACGTAATGCACATTATTCCAGACAGTAACGCACGTTATTCCGGACAATAACGCACGTTATTCCTGACAGTAACGCACGTTATTCCTGACAGTAACGCACGTTATTCTTGACCGTAACGCACGTTATTCATGACCGTAATGCACGTTATTCCTAACATTCACAATGCACATTATTCCTGACAGTAGCGCACGTTATTCCTGACAGTGACGCACTTTATTCCAGACAGTAACGCACGCTAATCCAGACAGTAACGTTCGTTATTCCAGACAGTAACGCATGTTATTCCCGACCTAACGCATGTTATTCCAGAGAGTAACACACGTTATTCCTGAGAGGAACATGGGCTATTCCAGAAAGTAACGCATGTTACTCCACACAGTAACGCACATTATTCCTGACAGTAACACATGTTATTCCTGATCGTAACGCACATTATTCCAGGCAGTAAC
This sequence comes from Centropristis striata, assembly GCF_030273125.1. Lineage (NCBI taxonomy): Eukaryota > Metazoa > Chordata > Actinopteri > Perciformes > Serranidae > Centropristis > Centropristis striata. Next base: position 2,544,142 of record NC_081520.1, on the reverse strand, counting down.
ACACATTATTCTGGACAGTAACCAGTAATTCACGTTATTCCAGAAAGTAACACATGTTACTCCAGACAGTAACGCACATTATTCCAGAAAGTAATGCATGTTATTCCAGACCGGAGCACACACTATTTCTGACAGGAACACACATTATTCCAGACAGAAATGCACATTATTCCAGACAGTAATGCACATTATTCCTGACAGTAATGCACGTTATTCCTGACAGTAACGCACGTTATTCCTGACAGGAACACACATTATTCCAGACAGTATTGCACATTATGCCAGACAGGAACACACGTTATTTCAAGCAGTAACATGTTACTGACAGAAACCTGTAACTCTTCCTTACAGTTTGAGGGTGTTGAACATCTGGAGGCAGATGTCTCTAACGTCGTCCTCGTTTTTACTGTCAGCGGACACTTCCTGCAGGACACCGCCAATGGCTTCGTAAACCTCCTCGCCATCCTCGAAATCTGCACCGCCGCTGTCTAGGACACCTGAAAACACACATATTTAAATTCAGTCCAAACAGCCGCCATGTCGGATGCACCTGTAACCACACGCACTGTGATGTCACAGTGTACTGACACAGCTGGAGCACACCTGTACATCACTGCAGCCAGGTGAGTGCAGCGGACTGCTACTAAAATATAATAACTAAACAGGGACTAACAGTAATTCTGTTAATATAAAGACATACTCTTTTACTGAAGTATTGCAATAATCCTGTAATACTTTCTACAGTACTCCTTTACTTTTTTTGCAAAATACTCTTATACTTCCCCAAATACTTCCTATGATACAGTGGTTGAATGTAACTAAGTACATTTACTCAAGTACTGTAGCTTAGAACAATTTTGAGGTACTTGTACTTTATTTGAGTATTTCCATTTTATGTAACTTTATACTTCTACTCCACTACATTTAGAGGCAAATATTGTACTTTTTACTCCACTACATTTAGCTGACAGCTTTAGTTACTTTTCAGGTCCAGACTTAACATAAAAAACATGATGAAAAAAAAAGTGATGAGACTTTTTTTCTTTTAATTAAACCTCATAACAGTATATTATGTAGTTAAAATGAGCCCTGTCTTTACGAAATTACAGCGCTTACATAATGCATCAATACAAATAATATAATAATGTGTTTGGAATAAATAAAACAATCTGAGTGGGGCCTTTCTGCATAACGAGTACTTTTCCTTTTGACAATTTAGGTACATTTTGATGCTGATACTTTTGCTTTTTTACTTGTACTGGAGTGGGTTCAGTGTGGTATTAGTACTTTTACTGAAGTAAGGAATCTGAGTACTTTTTCCACCACTGCTATGATACTGCTTTCTTATAATACTGCTGTAATACTTCCTGTATTACTAATACTGTACTTTTTTCATGCGTTACTGGCGCATTACTCACTATGACGTGCCAGTAATACTACTAGGAAACTTTCTAGAATACTCCTGTAATACTGCTACTACTATACTGCTATAATACTTCTAGAAAGAAAGAAATAAAAGTAGAAAAAAATAAAAATAAAATAAAAAACACATTTATAAATAGATAATGACATGTGGAAATATAAAAATAAATATGAATTACATGTTAAAATATACAATTTTTCGTGTATCTTTTGCATTTACTGCTTTCTTATAATACTGTTATAATACTTCCTGTATTACTAATACTGTACTTTTTCCATGCGTTACTGTCGCATTACTCACTATGACGTGCCAGTAATACTACTAGGAAACTTTCTAGAATACTCCTGTAATACTGCTACTACTATACTGCTATAATACTTCTTGTACTTCTTCCTCTGACACATCTGCGGCTGCTCCGGGTCAGAGTTCCGGGTCTGGTCCATTCAAACCGGGCTAAACTCCTTTAAACTAACCCGGCTTCAGATCTAGCTAACCGGCGAACCGGCGTTAGCTTGTTAGCTTGTTAGCTCGTTAGCTCCGCTAGCTAAGAGCAGCGGCAGCCCGGCTAACAGGCAGCTCAAAGGCCGGTGTGTGTCGCTCCTCCGGGCCGACAGACAGCGGCTCTGTCCCCGGTACACGGCGGCTCTGTCCCCGGTCCTCTCACCTGTGATGTAGTCGAAAACCTCTGTGTCGATCTCTGGAAACTCGCTCTTCAGGATGTCCACGTACGTCGCCATGATACCCGGCCCTGCCTGGACACTGCCGCGACACGCATGCGTCAATATGCGACAGCGCCGAGGATTCTGGGGGATGAAGTTTTCGTGTCTGTTGGTGTTACGTCAGATGATAAAATACTACAAATGAGCCAAAATCGTAAAGAAAAGGTTACTGGAGGACGAAAAATGACAAAACTAGAAAGAAAGAAATAAAAGTAGAAAAAAATAAAAATAAAATAAAAAAATACATTTATAAATAGATAATGACATGTGGAAATGTAAAAATAAATATGAATTACATGTTAAAATATACAATTTTCGTGTATGTTTTGCACATATATATATATATATATAGATATATATATAGATATAGATATATATATATAGATATAGATAAAGATATAGATATAGATATTTCTGAATTTATTCACTTGTATTTACTTATTTATTTCTACTTATGTCATTTTCCGTCCCTCATAAAAAAACAACCTTTTCGGAAGTATTAATCGAAACTGTACTTTAGTGACACTTAGTGTTAGGGCTGTTGTAATCAGTGGTGGAAGAAGTATTTAACTCCTTTACTTCAGTAAAAGTACTATTACCACACTGTGAAATAACTCCACTACCACTGAAAGCCCTGTATTCAAAACTTACTGAAGTAAAAATACAAAAGTATCAGCATCAAAATGTACTTAAATTAATAATTTTTCTGTAGATCACAGATGAGCTGTGCTTTTGCAACTTTTGCAGCGGTCCGTCGCCTGAATCGGTCCGTGTTGTTTCCGGTCCGCCTGGCCTGTGCGTCGCTCTTTCCGTTCCGGCCCTTTTCTCCCTCCGCCCCGGTGCCTTTTCAACTCTGCGGCCCACGTGCGGATTTAATTCGGTTTTTCACCTAAAATTTCGCAGAAATAGTTTGGACCAAATGTCGTCGCCTTTCGAGCAGATGAGGGCGAATGTGGGGAAGCTCCTGCGGGGAATCGACAGGTATGGACGGTGTTTTTAACGTATAATGGTAACCAGGCTAGCAGGCTAACGGTAGCTTAGCCGGGCAGCTAATGTCAGCTAATTTTTTTTGTCTTTCTGGTGCTAATCCGAGAACACTGTATTATATGAACTAAATTACAATACAATAAATTATAATACATTACATATTTAGGGAACATACCAATCGTTTATTTATTAAATCGGGGTTATTGAAACTTACAGAAATAATAGAACTCCAGACACTTTTAATTATGTTCAAAGCCAGAAACAGAGTTTTACCAGAAAACCTGCAAAAGCTATTTGTGTTCACTTCAGAAGAAGAAAATCATAGAATAAGATTTAATTTTAAGCACCAAGTTGCTCGTACTACTTTAAAACAAATGTGTGTTTCTGTTGTTGGTGTAAAAATATGGAATTCCCAATTACAGGATTTAAAAGGTTGTACAGGCATTAATAGATTTAATAAAATGTATAAATGCAGAAAAAATTGTCAATATGTACTAGAATCTTAAACTGATTGTTTATGATCAGTTGGTTTTTTTTTGGTCTTTTGTTTTTGAGATGATAACATGTGCTTGTATGGGTTTTTGTTTGTTTTTGTCTTGTTTGTTTTTGTTGTTTTAAGTGTTTTGTTTTGTTATAATCAAAGTTTTGTTGGTGTAGGCTACTGAAAATCCATTGTATGTGATGTCAGACCATCTTTTTTTTACTTTTATTGTTCAAGTAGGGGGCAGACAAACATAAGAAATGTTTTCTTCTTGCTGCTCCTTTCTAATCATGAAGGTGTAGAGTGTGTCTCTGTACACATTTTGTTGTCCACTTTCATGAAAGGAACAAAATAAATAAATAAATAAAAAATAAATAAATAAAATACAGCTGTTTTGAGAAGCAGCTAACGTCATCTAAGATAGCTGTTCTCCAGCTGCAATATTTACAGACATTACAATTTATTTTAATTAGAAACAAGCTTATTCTGATTATTAACAGTGGTGGGAAGTAACTAAGTACATTTACTCAAGTACTGTTTTTAAGTACAATTTTGAGGTACTTCTACTTTAATTGAGTATTTATATATTTTATATAACTTTATACTTCTAATTCACTACATTGAAAGGAATTTTTTGTGCATTTTACTGCACTACATTCATCTGACAGCTTTAATTACTTTTCAGGTCGAGATTTAACATAAAATATATGATAAACTAAAAGTAAATAGACATGTATACAGTCATGGAAAAATGATTAGACCACCCTTTTCTTTAATTTCCTGTTAATTTTAATGCCTGGCACAACTAAAGGTACATTTGTTTGGACAAATATAATGGTAACAACAAAAATAGCTCATATAAGTTTAATTTAAGAGGTGATATCTAGTCATTTTCCATGGTTTTCTTAATAAGGGTTTTGGTTATTAATTAGTTTTGAATGCAGGACTTTTACTTGTAGTGGAGTAATTTCACAGTGTGGTCTTAGTACTTTTACTGAAGTAAGAGATGTGAATACTTCCTCCACCACTGGTTATTACAGACATGTAGGAAAGAATCTCTCACTCAGGACTGCTATTACATTTCTTTTGTGTTGTTGTTATTATGTTGTTAACATTTAGTGACCCACTCAAAGGTGGACGTTAGCTCAGGGTCAGTCACCTTATCGCAGCTGCTTTCATGCAGGTGTTGACATATGTTACTTGCTCAGTAGTGATGACATCACTACCTCATAAAGGCACCTGCTGTTATAAGGAAGCTTTCCACTGACTCTGCCTTTAAACACACTGAACTGAAGAGTAATATAAGGAATGCCAAGTGCTTGGCGACAGTATATATAATTATTATTATTTTTAATATTATTATTATTATTGTTATTATTATTTTTTTATTTTTAAATTCATTTAATTAGTTATTTTATTTATTCTTGTTTATTTGTTTTCTCTCGTTAGCGCTTCTTGCTTTGTTTGCCTATGTATTTTCATTGTGTGATACATATATAAATACATATAAATACATACATATAAATGAGCCATGTTATATATTTTTATATATATGTCGTAGCATCTGCCCCTCATCCACATACACACGCGCACACACACACACACACACACACGCACACACACACACACACACACACACACACACACACACACACACACACATATATACACCTGTGATGCCTCTGTGCAAATCGTTTATCATTTATGTTTTTCTTTGTTGTTGTTTGCGCTGTATGTCTACTGTCTCTACTTGTGGTCCACATAGTCTAGTGTATTTGTCTCTCATGTCACCTTGTTTGTTACGTCATTTCACCAATAAAAAAAAAAAATTAAAAAAAAGGAATACCAAGTGCTGAGTCTTGAAATTCGATAAAGGACTACTTTGGTGGAACATCATGGACACAAAAAACAAATATGAGCTCACAAAAGAGATTGCACAAATGAATGAGGAAAAAAAACTTTCAGCATCAAAACACTTGAAATTCATTAATTGTTTTATAAATTTTACAATCTCTGCCTTGCAAAACACTTACCCAAATATTCAAAATAACAAAATACTGGAAATGTCTGACCTGCTGTGTTTTCTCTAAACAGGGACGTTTGTATTTTCCACACCTGATTCCTAGCTGATGCTCTTGTCTGTCCTCACAGGTACAACCCTGAAAACCTTCCAACGTTGGAGCGCTACGTGGACACACAAGCTAAAGAAAATGCTTACGACCTGGAGGCCAACCTGGCTGTCCTGAAGCTGTAAGTTTCACCAGCCAGCATTCAAATACAAAAATATAATGTTACCATCATGATGGGGGAAATCATTTGTGTTTACCTTTATTGTAAAACCTCCCCACAGTTATCTGCTACTGTTAATTTTTTTCTGGAGGTTTCTTGTGATTCTTGTTGAAAAAAATAAATTATCATTCTGTAAGGCCCGACCAATATGGGAATTTCAAGGCTGATACCGATTGATATGATGCATTTTTTGTTGTGGTTTGGTGACACAGTTACAGAGTTCAATATTATGGACTCAGGAGGTTGTTTTCTTATACAAATAATTGTCTTAAAGCCGCCATGATATACAGTACAGCAACACTCACCATCAACCAGTGATGTTTTACTATATATCATGTTTCTTGTCCAATCAAATTACTAAGTTGAAACTAACTGTATGACAACATTTAACATTATTCATGTTGGTTGCCACTTCATACCAGAAATATAAAGTACTTCCCAAGATCTGGTGAGGTAAATAACTGTGTCCCTGTGCAGGTACCAGTTCAACCCGGCCTACTTCCAGACCCAGGTGACCTCTCAGATCCTGCTGAAGGCTCTGACCAACCTGCCTCACACCGACTTCACCCTCTGCAAGTGTATGATCGACCAGACACACGTATCCTTTTGGTGCTGCTTTGTGGATCAGATGTTGTACTCCTTTAGCTCCCATTCACCAATATGTGAAGCTTTACTGTCTCACTGATAGTCAGTGATGTAACAGCACAAACTAATAAGGTTGAGTTTGAAAAGTCACAAAGGACAGGAGCTGTTTGGTCAGGGAGACGTTTATCTTTCTGAAATGTAAAAGTATCGATGACTCTGGCAACCCTGCTTTTGTTACTCAGATTTAATCCTATGGTGCCGTGCTCTTTACACAAAGATGGTTTAACTAAAATTAGATTTTAAAAAATCACAATGTATTAGAGGTGTGAATCCCCAGAGGCCCCACAATATGATTATATCCTGATACTTGAGTCACAATATGATATTATTGGAATTTTAAGCATTTTGCGAAATGGTGAGTATTAAAATATTATATATATATTACAAATACAATTCTCAGTCTATTCATCTCTCTTCAGTCTTTTTATTCCTCCACAATGAGAGTCAAACCCACAGACTGACCAACAAAGTATTCAGTCAAACTGAACTGAACTGATATCAAACATGTTGGACGACAACAACTGCAGCATTTTATCAAACTTTCACAAACAACAAGCTTCACTGCTCTCAATGTTTTTGTGTGAAACATAAAAAAGCCGAACTTTGCTGCGTTTTTTCAACAACTTCCCGACACGATATCCTTTTTTTTTTTCAAAATATTTTTATTGTCAATTTTCAGAGTGACAAATAACATACATACACAAATAATAAAGATAATAATAAAAGGCAAATAAATAAAAATTGGACACAAACTATGACATATCAAAACAAAGTATACACAATATAATGTCAGAGTCGAATGTCCACTTAAGTGTATCAAATGTCACAATAGGTACATTTCAAGAACACACAATAATAATAATAATAATAAATAAAATACAAATATAGGTGAATAAATAAATGCGACACGATATCCTGACGCACATGGTGCCTATAGATTCCTGAGATCTCCTAGTTTTGCCAGATACCTCCAGTATATTGCTAAAAGTAAGCGAAAATACTGACGCAAAATAAATGCTAAATATTGATACTTGGTGCCCGAGAATCAATATATCAGCATGCAAAATATTGCGATACTATGCTGTATCGACTTTTCTCCCCCACCTCTACAATATATTGCACTATATTTAATCACAACCTCTGTATGAGGATATGTATAATATCACCAGTAATGGTGTGTGGGGGGTGGGGTGGGGTGGGGGGTTTGTGGGTTCTGTGTTTGGGTCGGGGCGTTTCCTTGACTACAGTGTCGCAGCAAGAGGAGCGCCCCATCAGACAGATCCTCTACCTGGGGAACCTGCTGGAGACCTGCTACTTCCAGAGCTTCTGGGTACGCCACACACACACACACACACACACACACACACACACACCAAGGTTATAATAGTTTTGGATTTTTCATTAGTTTTAGTTTTAATTTTGTTGTGAATTTTTGTTTTCAAATTCAGTTAGTTTTAGTTAGTTTTTAGAGTGAGTTTGCTAGTTTTAGTTTAGTTTTTATTTTTTGAAAATGCTTAGTTTTAGTTTAGTTTTTATTAGTTTTAGTGTTAGTTTTAGTATTTTTGTAATGGGTATGTGCCTTCATTTCTTAGCCTCAGTAAGGTTATTAACTCTTACAGTTCAGGGTGTTTTGTATTTTTTTTTTATTTTTGTAAACATCCCAGTCTCAGTAAACATATTCACCATGTGTCCCTGCATGTTGAAATAGAAACAAGTTGACAAAGACGAAAACTAAGGACATTTTCACTATAATTTTAGTTAGTTTTAGTTAGTTTTGTAACCACACAATACAGTTTCAGTTATTTATCGTTTTTTTAAAAACTCTTGTTTTTATTTTTATTTCAGTTAATGAAAATGTTTTCTCAATTTTAGTTTTCGTTATTTTGTTAGTTTTCATTAATTATAATAACCTTGACACACACACACACACACACACACACAATTAGTGGTTTAAATGACAATATGACATGGATAAATTGCACTCAGTGTGTTAAAATGTTTGTGCGAAGTGTTTAAAATGTTTATTTTAACCGTTATACTTTCAAGGTTACAAATATGTTTGAATTTGTATACACTATTTCATTTTCAACATCACCTGGTGTCTCTTCGACACAGCCGTGCATGTAGTTATTCAATTAAATAATCATGATCAAAACATACAATTAAAATCAATATGAACAGTTGGAAAAACATCAGTATATGTTGATTGCTGTGGGCCGAATTCTGCAAACTTTAACAGTAACAATTTAGATGTCATGATAAAGGATAAAGACTTGGAGAATCTGGACAATTTTGCTTTACTTACCTTGAAAGTGCTTGAAGAGTGCTTGAAATTTACTCTTTAAAAGCTGTATGAACCCTGTTTTTAGGTTATTTGAAGATTATAAAGAAGTTAGAATACCTGATTGTTTCAATTACAAATCTAAATGAATTTTACAGGGAACCAACAGAAATAATATTAAGAAACCCGAACAGACACACAACAGCTGTTTTAATATACACAACATTCAATTGATTTATTATACTCTTGTTACACTGATATTATTATAGAGATTTAAGAAGATTTAGAGAAGATTTAATGATTAGTTCTAGAGTATTGTCTGGGTGGAGGCTAGACCAGGCTTAATACTGCTGACTCATCTATCATTAAATAACATTCTTGCGACATCGAGAGATTTCGTCCTCCTGCCGTCACTAATCCTCTTCCTCTTCCTCGTCTTCCTGGCAGACGAGTCTTGAGGAGAACCGGGAGCTCATAGACGGTATTACCGGTTTCGAAGACTCTGTTCGCAAGTGTGAGTATCATCGTCTGACTCAGTGGATGTTGAGCTCTGACAGTAAATATAAACTGTGGAAGATAACAGGAAACACCCAAACTCTGCTATGTTATTAATATTATTACTGTTATTATTATTATTATATCATATTATTTTACTTATAATTACTTCATCTATATTTTTCATTTTATTTTTATATTGTTTATTATCTATTATTACGAATTATATTATATATATTATATATTGTACTATTATTATTACTATTATTATATATACTGTTGCTGCCATTACTATTACTATATACTGCAATATACTACTATTATTATTATACCGGCCTTATTTATTATTATTATTATATATTATATATCATGTTATTTTACTTGTAATTACTTTATTTATATTTTTCATTTTATTTTTATATTGTTTATTATCTATTATTACATATTATATTATATATATTATATATTGTACTATTATTATTATTATAT